>NW_026945530.1:0-64139 GCF_034702125.1 Engraulis encrasicolus | reverse complement strand
TGTGACACAGGAGAAAGACCGCTATCGAACTTAGGCTATGATGAGTTTTCAGCTAGACTAGCTTCTAGCAGCAAGGGCAAGGACAACTCCTTCCCTGCATGGTGTCCCATATCAATTAAATTAAATTAAATTGTAAATTTACAACAGTATAATTGCAAAAGCAGATTAGATGTAGTGATTTTATGAACAAGATTCAGTAGGCCTATTGCAAAGCAAAAAAAATGGTATGTAGAATGAATGGGCAGAGAGAGAAAAGGCGTCCTGAGAGCAAGGTCAACACCGAATGTTCCAGGCGCAGGGGCGTTTGTGCATACGTGCCTCATCAGAGATAAACTTGTTGTGAAGTTATCTCAGAGATGGCTGTGGATTGCCTGTCAAAACAAATGCAACAATTGTCTGGCTTTATCAGTAGAGTTGTTTGTCTTGCAGTGTATCAGGAAGAATGAGGAGCATAATTTGACCAATTGGCGTATGTAATGGGAGAAAAATCACGCATAGCGCATAGCGGATCGCCAGCTGAGCTGTAGGCCTACTACTTTTGGACACGAAATTGCACAGATTAAATTCCTTGAGTGCGGAAACTTGGGTGTATCAAAATGCAAAATGCCCTCTAGTGTTACCAACATAGAATTACTTATAATTAGTATGCTTGCCAGCGGCAAGCATACTATTGCAAGCATACTATTGTTATTCCCCCGTTTCCTGTGCACTTTTTATTCTACGAACCATTCGTTTTGAAGAACCGCTCAAGATAGAAAATCCGTTCAAAGACTGAAACGTTCGGCTCGCTCATACGACCAGGTTTTGTATTTTTCACGGGGGTACCTCGAACTCTCTAGCGCCACCAACAGGAAAACGGTAACTTTTGAACCGTAGGTCCAAATTTCAAAAACTTGGTATCCCTGGAATCCTTGGACCAAGACGAATCCAACGCACCCTATGACGTCATTTTCCGCCTGGATAGTTTTCCCGCCATTTTGAATTTTGTAAAAATCAATAAAAATGGCGCCCCGCCCACAATTTAGGGCGGATCGTCCCGAAATTTTACACAAAGCATGTTCCGAAGAAGACACATCTACCCTAAAAGTTGCGGAGCGATTGATGGAACCGTCTTCGAACAGGAACCAATCGAATTTGCCGGCGAGGACGCCAAACAGGAAGTGAGGTCATATCTCGGCAACGCCTACTCGTATCACAACAAAAATTGATACACATTATCCTTACTATAGCCAGGGACTACATACCAATTTCCGTGAAAATTGGAACATGGGGGGAACCACAATTAGTGAAAATGTGTTTTAGCTCATATTGAAGTCGCCAAACAGGAAGTTAGCTCATATCACGGTGAACGACATGTCAGATCACAACTTAATTTGATACACATGACTGACATCACCCCTAGAGTTCAAATGACAAATTGGAGGATAATTGGCCACTGGGGGGCGCCACAATTGACGAAACTGTGTTTTGGCCATATTGCAGAGGCAAAACAGGAAGTTAGCTTATATTTCGGCAACGCCCATATGTATTAAAACCACAATGGTATTCACATTATCCTTGGACCAAGCCGAATCCAACGCACCCTTTAACAAAATTTTGGACCTCGGAAAGTTTTCCCGCAATTTTGAATGTTGTAAAAATCAATAAAAATGACACCCCTCCCACATTTTTTGTGAGAGTGTTTCGAAAATTTTATCAGATCATGTTCAGACTGAGATACAGCTACCCTGAAAGTTACGGACTGATTTCTTGAACCGTCTTTGAACAGGAGCCAATCAAATTTGGCGGCGAAGACGCCAAACAGGAAGTTAGCTCATATCTCGGCAACGCCTACTAGTATCACAACAAAAATGAGTACACATTATCTTCACTATAGCCAAAGGCTACATACCAATTTTTGTGAAAATTGGCCCCTGGGGGGCGCCACAATTAGCGAAATTGTTTTGGTCAATATCAGCCCCATTTACACTGTGGGCCAATGGCCTCAATGTATTGGCCCAGGAACTTCAGCCAAGTAATTTAAAGCTATTTGGTGCTATTACCTTAGCCCAAAGGGTGCACAACAAAGATATGCAAGTGTACAATATGGTGTCCAGGGTGTGGTACACCAAAAAAACATGTTTTTGACTTTTCTGTTATGGGGTGTTTGTGTTAGATTGTGTGTGTGTGTGCGCGTACGTGCGTGCGTGCGTGCGTCTGTGTGTGCTGAACATGGATGAAGAGCAATGCATGAAGGGCAACCTCCACGAAGGGCAACATGCATAAAGGGCAACGCATGCACGAGGGGCAGCGAATGCATGGAGGGCAAGCATACTCCAGCATTTTCTGTGAGGAAATGCAATCTAGTTATTATTATAGTTTTCACACATAAATTAAATTCAGATTTTTCATGAATTGAAAGGGTGCCTCGCCTAAAAGAAGGTTGAGACACACTGATCTAGCTGATGTGAATTGCGGGTGTAGTTCACGTGCTTGTGGGGCAGTTCACTTGCTGCATCAAGTAGGAAGCAGCGTTTTTTTATGTCTTGAGAAATCACGTTAGATATTTCTGTCTGCAGATCTGCACTGCACTGCCACCAATATGCCAACACCGCTGCGCGACCACGACCCACTAAAGGCCAGGGTTATGCCAGATGTGCCTGGCAAGGTAGTGTAATACACCGGATTCTGATGACAGTGAAAACACACACGAATGGATGACATTTTTGGCAGAACATGCAATATGAGCTTCCATGATACCGTGTTAATGTTTCAACATGATCTCCAAAAATTCCGTGCGCCTGGACACGGATGTTAAGGACACAAAATTCTGTGCTCCTGGACACAGAATTATTTTCCGTGATGGACACACAGAAGTGCTCTCTCTATACTCCCACAACTCTATGTTTCCACAATCTTGTGTTTTCTCAGGATTTTTCAAATTTAATTTTTTTTCCCCCTCAAAAACATAATTTCTTACTGACAGGTTAGGGTTAGGGATTGTGTTGGTCTGGGCACAGCTAGTTTTCTTTTAATCATTATATGAAATTGATAGCCTAGCAACCAACTGGAAAAGGTATTTCTCAAAAATATGTTTTAGGATTAAAATTGTTTAGGATTAGCATTTGGTATGTATTTTCTAATGATAGAGTTAACACAGTGCTGTGGTAATCACCTATAGAAAGCACTTCCGTGTGCCCATCACGGAAAACAATTTCGTGTCCAGGAGCACGGAAAACAATTCTGTGTCCAGGAGCACGAAATTTTGGGAAAATCCGTGCTCCTGGACACGGATTTCGTGTCCTTAAAGGGACACTGTGTGAGATTTTTAGTTGTTTATTTCCAGAATTCATGTTGTCCATTCACTAATGTTACCTTTTTCATGAATACTTTCACCACCATCAAATTCTAGGTATTCATTATGACTGGAAAAATGGCACTTTTAATACATGAAAAGGGGGATCTTCTCCATGGTCCGCCATTTTCAATTTCCAAAAATAGCCATTTTTAGCTGACGGCTGGGCTGCCGATCAAAAAAACGATCGCGAGATTAGATTAGATTAGATGCCTTTATTGTCCCCAATTAGATTAGATTAGATGCCTTTATTGTCCCCAAGGGGAAATTTGTTTTCACCACTATCAAACAAGTTTACAGCCAAACAGAGACAAAAAACAAAAACACATACTCAAATAGAGTACAGAAGGACAACATCAAGTGCAATGTGCATACATATACACAAATACAGTCAACAGAACACATAGGCCTACTCTCAACATACACACACACACACCCACTCATACATGCATACTTCAACACAGATACTAACCATAGACAACAAAAGCACTTACTACAATAAACCATGCAGCCATACCCAGGGTTGCCAGATGAGTCTGATGATTTCCAGCCCAAAAAATGCTAAAAACCCGCCTAGAAGCACAAAATCCAGTTGTATTGATTTCTATGGCAAAAATTGGGCGGGTTTTTCAGATAAATGCCATTTTAACCCGCACACGGCCATTCTAAGCAGCCCAATCTGGCAACACTGGCCATACCAGCAATCACATACTATAACCATACATACACAAACAGCCAGGGGGGGACCATACCGGGTCAGCGAGATATTAAATTCCTCACGCAACCTTTTTGCCTTTACACCTGGCGCTGCACGTAGGCGCTGGCTCTGTGCACAGGAACTGAGCACCAAAAGAATTTGTGCTTCCTCTAAAACGTTTCGATATTCCATTAATTTTCACCATTCATATGAGCAGCAGTATCCTCCACCAGGTTATTACCGGATCGGGGACGGCGGGTACCCATTTGGAGCAGCCTGTGGTCCTGATGACCCCATACCGAAGGTAGCATGTAATTTTTCCTACGTCTCTTTAGTCCGATGCGTCAATATTCAGAAAATTTCCCATTGATCCTACAGCCCACTAACTCGAAATAATTAAATTAAACCCTTTGCTCCGACAGCTCAATGTTCCGACCAATGGCTGTTTGGGGTTGGCCATAATCCCAGGTTGTATGTCCTGCTTTCCCCTGAATTACCAGTTGGCCTACCGATAAAATGTCTCCAACGCGATGATGGGAAGATTTCAGTCTTCTGCCTTGGTAGTGGATATCTTCGCTATAGTCAGCGCAAACCACCAAATATGGTGAAATAAGTCCATATAAGTCCAAAATAAGTCCATGATGTGAGTGACAAAACGTAACCGAGATGACTAATATCAGCATAAAACGTGCAATTCTCCGCATTCACTCCGATTAGTTCGAAGGAACACGTGCTACAGGTTGAACTAGCAACGTGCAACGTTTCCACTTACCAGTTTCCTATCACATTAACGCAACTTAATTCCTTTCTCCACCGTCAGATCCACGAACTAGGGTAACTTGTATAACAACTTTGGGTGGAAGTTAAGCGTTTACGAGTATAATTCGTCTTTTACCATACTGAATTGAGGAGCTTGCTGAGTTGTGGCCATAACGTTAAGGGTTGAATAAGCGAAAGAAACGGTCGGTGGCCGAAGCGTCTGGTTTATCACTACTCTCTGGACACGCCCTCGTTTGACACAGGCCTATCATCATTTAAGTGAAAGCTACACTACAGTCTCTGCGCATGCGCACACACACACACACCGCAATGATGGCTGAATGCACGCTGATGATAAGAGTGTAGGCCGCTATTAATACCCGTCATAAACATATCCCATTAAATGTTTTTAACCTTTTATATGCTTATACAAAGTAATAAAGTAATTCTTCACCTTTCAGTCGTTTGGAAAATGGCCTTGGTTGTGTACAAATGTACAATATAATATTTCCATTGAACTATTAAAAATATATTCATATAGGTAGGCCTATATAAATTCTCACGCCAAGGCAATTGTCCAGCGTCAATTGGAGGTCATGGACCATGTTGCGCAGGAGGAGCTGAGTGACCAACATGATCTCCAAAAATTCCGTGCTCCTGGACACGGATGTTAAGGACACAAAATCCGTGTCTAGGAGCACGGATTCTGCCAAAATTCCGTGCTCCTGGACACGAAATTGTTTTCCGTGCTCCTGGACACGGAATTGTTTGAAGTGCTTTCTATAGGCTATTTCCACAGTCTTGTGTTTTCTCAGGATTTTTCTAATTTCAAATATTTTGTCTCAAGAAAAACATATCTTACTGACAGGTTAGGGTTAGGGATTGTTTTTGGTCTGGGCACAGCTAGTTTTCTTTCATTCATTATATGAGTTTGATAGCCTAGCAACCAACTGGAAAAGGTATTTCTCAAAAATATGTCTTTAATGACAGGTTAAGGTTAGGGAATGTTTTGGTGAGGGCACAACTTAAATTGCTATAGCATTATTTTGTTTAGGATTAGCATTTGGTATGTATTTTCTAATGTTAGAGTTAACACAGTGCTGTGGTAATAGCCTATAGAAAGCACTTCCGTGTGCCCATCACGGAAAACAATTCCGTGTCCAGGAGCACGGAAAACAATTCCGTGTCCAGGAGCACAGAATTTTGGCAAAATCCGTGCTCCTGGACACGGATTTCGTGTCCTTAACATCCGTGTCCAGGAGCACGGAATTTTTGGAGATCAGGCTGAGTGACGGAGATGGCGGTGACGAGATGGAGCTGACGACTGCTGACATGGATGACTTGGAGGATCGTGCTGAGTCAGACTCCAGTGATGGAGGAGCAGCTGACCTGGGTGAAGAACTGACCAGATGGGCTGTAGAGGAGAACATTCCTCGCTCTTCCCTGTAAACTACTAAAAATCCTCAAGTGCCACCACCCATCACTGCCAGCAGATCCTCGCACTCTTTTGAAAACAAAGAGATCGTAGGTCTTGGATGTAAAAAGCAAGGCTGGTGGAACAAAATACCACTTTGGCACCCTGGCATCAATGACGGCGACTCTGGAGGCCCATCAAAGTGTGCTGAGTGAGGGAATGTACCTTGAACTCCAGGTGAATGTAGACGGCTTACCTCTGTTTAAAAGCTCATCCATGCAGTTTTGGCCTATACTGGGTTACATTCGGAACATACCCGCCCATAGGCCTTTTGTAATCACCCTTTTTTCGGGAAATTCAAAGCCTGCACTCCATGAGTACATGGAAGACTTCATCCAAGACATGAGGAGCATGGAGAGGGGCTTCCAATTCAAGGGACTCAACTTACAGCTGAAGTTGCAGGCTATGGTCTGTGATGCACCAGCACGTGCCTACCTGAAGTGTGTCAAGGGCCACACAGGGTATTCGGGGTGCGAGAAGTGCACACAGGAGGGAGAATATGTCAACAACCGCGTTTTCCCTGACACTACTGCACCTCTGCGTCAGGATGAGGACTTCAGGGAGATGACTGATGAAGGAGATGCCACCTCTTTGGGTCTCGTTAGTGGTTTCCCTCTGGACTTTATGCACCTTGTGTGCTTGGGAGTTATGAGGCGTCTGCTGTACCTGTGGCTGAAGGGTCCCCTGGCATGCAGGCTGTAGAGTAGACAGGTCAACTCCCTGACAGACGACCTGGAACATACAAGAGCCTTCACAGCAGTGGTGTTCAATAGGAGGCCAAGGGCTATCAAGGAGGTTGACAGGTGGAAGGTGTCAGAGTTCAGGCAGCTGCTGCTGTACACCGGGCCTGTGCTCTTAAAGTCAGTGCTGCACTCTGCTGTGTACCAGCACTTTCTGTTGCTTTTTGTTGCTACTTTCATTCTTTCAAACGACAAGTTGGCAGCACACTTCGACTACGCTGACAGTGCACTTCATCTGTTTGTGCAGCACTTCAGGGTCATGTATGGGGACATGTATACACTCGCCTCCAAAAGAGTTGTCGCCTACCCATCTGTTTGGAATAACAGCTAATAACCTGACTTTCAATTACCGTAATCACTTGGCTTCAGAAGTCACTCATATGAAAGCTACAACCCTCTCGAATGAAAATGTATGTATAAAAATAAATTTCATGCACCAAAGAAAGATTGACCCTTTAATGAACACAGACAGGGCCGATTTTGACAAGACAAAAGTTTTGTCGCCTATCGAACATAATGTGAAAATGAGAAGATAAGTCACTTCAAAACACTTCAAATACGCAGATCGGGTGTCATACTTAATCACTGATTCACTCACACCTCTCCTGAAAATCAACTTTGGCCTTAAGTGTATGTTTAGGGTCATTGTAATCATGGAAAGCAACACAATGAAAATCAATGGAGTTAAATGAGAGATAGTGACATATTTGCTATTCGTAGAGCAATACATTTTTAACTTCATGATGTAATCAATGATAAAAGCCCTCACACACCAGCAGTATGCATGCGTCAACTGGTGTCCATTGAAGGGCCCTCTGAGTGTGGAACTACAACCGAATCTCACGTCTTTCGTAAACTCTTCACGAAAAAAATGGGGAAAATTCTAGGGCAAAATCTACAAAGGACGTGGTGCATTCACGTTATTGCCCGTGTTTCGTGGTCGATTTACGATTGAGCCACGTGGTTGATTTACGATATGCATGCGTTATTCATTGACACAAACTCGACAGACAGTTGGTTCGAGATTTACGATATGCATGCGTTCGGAACTACTGAGTACAGTGTTGTTTCTAATCGACTTCAAGCTCCTAGTCTCTCCCTCCCCTCCATTATTTTGTTTCTTTTGCAATTGCAAGACCATGTGAGAGTGGTGGTTTGTGGTGTTATTTTCTTTTGACTTAGAAGTGTTGGTCTTGGGGGTGCCTGTTGACCGCTGCCTTGAAGAAAGACTTTTAAAACATATTTGCCTTGTGATAATTGCATTTAATAATAAAAAGAATTATTCTTGTGATATCAGCCTTGTGGTCGAGTGGGATTGGTACAGCCCCAAGTAAAAGGGGCTAGGTTACATAACATATGATAATAATATTAAAATAGATATATAAAATCATAATTTCATTTTGTTGCACTTGTTTTGGGTTAAAACCTAGTGTTATGCAATCATTAAGACATGAAATATTATTAAAACCGTGTGAGTTTGTTGGAAAGTTGGTCTACGTCAGTGTTGCTCAGCAACCATCAGTAAACACATTTGTGGAGGGAAATAAAGTTAGTTCTTGCAGCAGACGTGCAAGTCTTTGTGCTTCCCAATGGATAACACTATGCGCAAAACGCCAACATCGGTAACTTTGGATAACCCACGACATGACATGTTAGAAAAGCCTGGACTATCTTCGTGGATCCTCCTGACCATGACAGCCGGACCGAGAGCGAGGAAGCGGTGCCCTAAAGTAGCACTAGTAGCCAGGTCACTGTGGCTATCCCCATTGATTGATCTGTGAATGACCTCGGCGCCGATAAACCCTATCAGGTTTTGTTGAAAGAATACCTCGTGATATATTTTGGTTCGAAAAGACGTTCATTTTCCTGTATTTGGGAATTGGGATTGGCTCGAGTAGCTCTGAGTTATTCCATCGCAGAGGATAGCCTATTCCTTGCAGAGGAATTCTTTAGACACAACCTTTCAATCCCTGAAATGATTTCAGAAACATGCTATCGAAACAGGGAAAAGGATGCCGCTTTCAAGGAACATTCAGTTACTTGAAGCCATATGGCGAGATTCAGAAAACCGCAGAACAGTTGGCTCGCAGAGATAAGTGACATGTCAGCCGTTGGCTAGATAGGCTGGAGTTTTTATTTCATCTGCGTTACGTGGCGATATTGCTGGCTAGTTCTGGACGCTAACAGGAGATGAGATGTGGAAGTTCAGCTTGGAAAAACGCCGACACATGATTGACAAAAGACAGCGCTGCCACTCTAATAGGAAGTAACAGTATTTCGGACCGCCGTTTCTCAACGTTCTTACGCCTTTTGCGTACATCTGCGCCTGCGTCAGTTATTCATACCCCATGATTGTTTTCGTGAATAAAACAATTTACGTATTGGCTAGTCAAAAAATGTAATTGTCAAGGGATACCTTCAGTTGTCTTCTTCATTCACGACTACGTTTGGCAAAAGGTCACCTGCTGTGTTGTCTGCTAGCTAAAAGTAAGTAATGGCTACACCCCTTTCTTAAAAGGTCACATCTAAGAAAACTTCCGGGCGGTGTTCGGCCCTCTTTTGATGATAGAGTGGGGAAAAGTTTAGAAGCCTGTAGCGACATGGAGGAGGGTCTGAGCAAGATGTGGTGGAGGAGGTTTAGAGCCTGACACCCCACCGTGGCCTCACGGAGGCCAAGTATGATTGAGGGCGAGAGGGTACGTGGGGCTACGGTGGGGACAGTCGACCGCCTCTTCCACATCTGTCAGACCCTCTACGACACCCATGGATTCAGCGGGACCCCGGAACTGATCTACAACTGTGATAAGACTGGATTCGGCGACAAGGGCCCTTCCAGACAGCGGGTCCTCTGCGAGTCAAGCCAGAGGACTGTGTTCGCGCAGCAGGTTACCACCAGAGACCACATCACCGTCCACTGCTGCGTGAATGCTGCTGGGGTCATACCACCGTTTGTCATCTTCGCAAAGTGCCTCCCCAGTACAGCCTAGAGGGGCCCACCAACGCGCTGTATGTTGTGTCGGACACGGGGTACATGGACAGTGCTCTCTACTTGAAGTGGCTGGAGCACTTTGTTAGGCATGCCCGGCAGGAGCGGCCACTCCTGCTGTTCGTAGACCAACACGACAGCCACACCAACTTGGGGGTGGTCGACTTCTGCCGGAGGAATCAGATTTTGGTGGTGTGCCTTCCATCGCACACCACCCATGTGCTCCAGCCGCTGGATGTGTCTGTGTACGGCCTGCTGAAGGCGGCATTCCACAGTGCCGCCAGGAATCTCGGGCTGGTGAGGGGCAACCTCGTCATCAGAAAAAGCAAGTTCTCGCCGGTGCTGAAGGTCGCGGTCGAGCAGGCCCTGAATCCGCATAACATCAAGAGCGGATTCCGGAAGACGGGCCTGTTCCCGCTAGACAGGCAGGCGGTGGACGAGTCCAAGGTGAGTTCAGTGAGAAATGTAACACAGCATGACAAATGTAGTCAGTATATTATTTTGTTATATTTTTTCATTTATCTGTAGCACTTCACTCACAGTCTGTAATGTATGTTTTTTTTGTTGTTCAGTTCTTGCAGAGCTCTCGGCACTGTCCAGCAGGTGAGACGAGCGAGGACTCGTCCACCCCTCCCAGCACCGGCGATGCCCCCACCGGCCCTGCCGTACTCAACACAGTGCCCCGGTCCGACACCATGGACACCTGCGACGTCGCCAAAGTCTCGTAGCCCCGGGGTCCCGCCACCATCATCGACGCCCCAACGCCTTCGCCACCTGCCTCCTCCTCACCAGGCCCTACCACCACCACGGCCACCGCCACCTCCAGCCCGGCCACCACCATCGCCGCCACCTCCAGCCCGGCCTCCACCACCATCACTGCTGCCTCTCCCTGTCCCACCACCTCCTGTACCACCACCAACGCTGCCGCGTCCTCCAGCACGACCACCACCACCACCACTGCTGCTGCTCCGGACTATGATCCAACACAGGAGTGCCCGATCTGCCGCCGGGGCCCCAACCACCTCGTGGCGGCCGGTGTCATAAACGCAAACCTTGCGAGAATTTTGCTGCCCCCGCAGTTTGACCGGCCGTCGCGGGGAAGGAGAGTGCCTCTGCCTGCTAGAGTGATCACCAGTGACGAGTATTACCAAGAACTGCTGGAAAAGCAGGCAGAGGCAGCCAGGAAGGAGCAGGAGCGGCAGGAACGGGCAGCCGAGAAAGCCCGGAAGCAGCAGCAGGCTGCTATTGACCGTGCCGCCGTGGCTGCCAGACAGGCAGCAAGAGCCACTGCCCGTCTGCAGAAGGAGGCGGCACGGGAAGAGGCGCTGCAGCAACGGGCCGCACTTCGGGCCACACATACACACCCCCCACTGCCAAAGAAGGACTTGGGATTGAAAGGGGAACACCTAAATGGTCCACTACCGCCGTCAACAACAGATGATGTGCAGTACTCCGCCTACAAATCAGACAACTTCACAATAAAACTGGACAAAGCAAATAGCTATGTCTACATTGAAGGGAAAGTGGCAAAAGTACGAAACATCATCAAAACACCAGAGGACATTTGGGTGCTGTACTCAGTGTTGCCAAAAGAAAATCAGCCAAAGTCGCTATGGGCTTGCTGAAAAGTCGCTAGATGACGCCATGACGTTACGTATGACGTCACAAAGTCACGCACGGCGCGCTGAGCTACAGAAAACGTGCCCACATGCCTTCGTCCACAGTACAAATGGGTGGTGCTAGCTACTTTTTGGAGATCAGAGCTTATCTGCAGCCCCGCTTAACCGTGGGAAACGCTTCTGACGGCGGCGCAGAGTCAGAATTGTGTGGGAAAACAATTCATTTGTCACTGAAAATGCACGTTTTAAAAAGTCGCCACATGCACCAAAAAGTCGCTAAAGGCGCTAGATGAGTTTTTTGTTTTTTTGTCGCAATGTGCCCGAGATTCACTGCGGTCGGTGCGGCCAGCCTGCTAGTGCTCATTTAAATTTGTCATATGCTTGTAGGGTAGACCGAGTAAAGTTAAATAAACCTGTGCAACCACAAGACTCTGATCTAATTCCAAAGTGTAGGCATAACAGAAATGACAGTCCCAAAACATTAGGTGACCATATCGAAGATTGTGTAATCTCGGTTTATGTTGACATTCGGTTTCTGCCATATCTTTGTCCCATATCGCTTGCCGTAGTCTCATACAAGCAGATGTACGTGCATGAGAATTCCTGTGTGTATCACAAAAGCTGCCACACCGTGTTGCATCATGTGTCAAGTCTGTCTCTACCCGCCTCCTCTGGAAATGCATTGTGTGGTGTCGTGGGGAGGGACACTGATTTGCCTCTCACAAGACAAGCAAAATAGTCGCTAGATTCGGCCAGATTGAGACCGGAAAAGTCGCTAGATGAGTTTTTTTGTCGCCAGAGGTGGCAAAAAGTCGCTAAATTGGCAACACTGGCTGTACTCAGTGTTTGACCATCAACAGAGTTTTTTTTTAGTACCCTGTGGCATCAGATGTCCTGGGGATTTTTTTGGTGGACAACTTATCAGAGAAAACACATATGTGCAGTGCAGGGCAAATTAATGGCAAAATGTTCGTTGTGTGTGCAAAAACACAAATAAAAGAATAACAATTTTTGCAGAAGAGCTACTCCATGGTGCACTTTGAGGATGGCGGTACTGGGCCCATCATCAAAGAATGGTTTTCAGGTAAAAATAAATAAATAAATATAATAGTATTTTATTCTGAATTAAAAGCATAATGTAATCTGTGCCAATGTCTGTTTTACCACCTAGGGAAACGTGATGGAGGATTGGCGTGGTGGCCTCCATACAAAGACTCCTATAAAATTCTGCAATGTGTGGTTAAAAAGAAGAGGCCGAATCCATCAAAGGGATGGCGCCAGTATCGGTGCAGGGTCATGTCAGACATAAGTAAGTGTAATGTGATGGAGGGGATGTAGCTCAGTGGTAGAGCGCTTGCTTCGCATGTATGAGGTCCTGGGTTCAGTCCCTAGCATCTCCAGGGCGCCTTTTCAGAGGCCAGGTGCCGCTCTGGAAAACGGTCGAGAGATGGGCTAATATCCGAAGCTCATCCCCTTCGAGAGTAATCATCCAATTTCCACCGCCCCTTCTCCAATGCTGATCCCTCCCAAGAGTTGAGAATGTGGGCAGCCGTGGCCTAGTGGTTAGAGAGTTGGTCTTTCAATCTAGGGGTTGCAGGTTCGAATCCCCCCTGACCTCTCCCTACATCTCCATCCATGGCTGAAGTGCCCTTGAGCAAGGCACCTCACCCCACATTGCTCCAGGGACTGTAACCAATACCTTGACAAATAATAACTGTAAGTCGCTTTGAATGATTGAAAGCGTCAGCTAAGTGTAATGTAATGTATAATGTAATGTACCAGTGTAACTTGCCCCCCATGTTTGTCTTTTGTTATTGTCCTATTCTCATCTTCTGTCTTTTTGTTGATCTGTTTGACCTGTCTGTCTTAGATTATAGCTGTTGCATTTGTTTACCAGAAGGTGGCACTATTGTACCATATTTGAATCTGAGTAGCCTGTATGTGTTGAGTGATGTGACGAAATCGAACGTTCTGAGAGAGTGGAGTAGACAGCCGTTGCTGAAGTGATTTTGTAAAGACCTGTACAATGATATTACATATGAACCCTAAAATATCAGCACACTGTGAGGACATTACTTCCTTCCACAACAAGTGTGTAACATGAGGGTGATTGCTTATGGTAGTGTTGTGTTGGTCTTCCTTATGTTTTGAAGGAGAACTAATTGGTGACATGCACTTACACAGGCACCCCGGAGGAAATCAGCCTCAAATGGGACAGGTCGGTCCACACCTCCATGCTTGATCTGAAATTATAAGGTTTCTTCTCCGATGTTTTTGTACACTACATTGAGGAAAAAAGGGGGAGTGAGCGAGAGTGTAAAGGATCTTGCTTGGATGTAAAACATCTAGAGACGTCGGAAAAATGACATGCTACCCATCTGAGGAGGCGTTACTGCCATTGTCAACACCTGGACCAAGGACCTGTGCTCAGTGTTGCTGTTGACGTCCTTGCCAACTGAAAACCTCATCTAGCGACTTACGTCTGATTTACATGTACGCTTCCAAAGCGATAGAGGCAAGGCGTTCCATTATTTTCCGATGGGATGCGGTAGAGAAGCGAGGGTGACGGGCGGCTTGCGAACGGGACGATAAAGTGGAGCTTGGTTCAAAAATGTAACGTGCACCGCTAACGCGAATCTGCGAACTTTGCCATTCATTCCTATGAGAGAGGCGAAGGCAGGCGAAAGCAAGCGAACAGGAGCGAAGCGAAATTATTAAAGAAACTTTAATGTTATGCAAATGAGGAGCAAATTCGCCTGCTGCGGCCCAATCAAATCAACAACATAACTGTTCCATTCCACCTGATTCGCCGTGACGACCTGATGACGGTTGGATTTCGCCTCTCTTCGCTTCGTCTCCTATGTGTCCCTACCGTAAGCGTTAACCAATGGGAGAGCTTTCAAAAAGATTTGTTAACGGAAATCCAATGGCCACGAGATACACGGGTCCTCCAAAGTCTTGTGGGAGTGAGTATTTCCTAGATCATCATCAGATCATTATCTACATCAGTGTTTTCTAACCGTGTGTGTGTGCATTTAATTTCCAGTGGTGGACAAAGTAAAAGAACAAATACTTTTGTGGTGTAATTACAACAGTAGCACATGATATTACATAGTTGTTACACCGTTCAGTGTAGCTAGTGCTACTCCATTGTACCTACAATTGAGATACTGTGTTCTTACTGAAACAATAAAAACCTAACCAGGACCCACCAAACAGTCCAACCCGTGCAGATTCAACTTATCTTAAGTCAATTACATTGCTCTAGGCCTACTTTTTACTCAGATAAGTAATCTGTGTTGGAAACTGCTTAAAAAAAAAAAAACTTGTCCACCACTGTTAATTTCCTTCAGGATAAATACAACTTCTCCACTCCTAATTCTACTCTGTTTCCAGGCGAGCAGTGAAAGAGCTGGGGTTGGAGGGCAGAGTGACCATCCACCAGGCATCAAAAAAATGGGAGTACCTCAAAATGAAATACAGGGTATTTACAGGTCTTTGTCACTCATTACATTACTGGCCTAATTAATGTTTTGTATTTCAGAACCTGCGGACACCGAATACTGGGTCTGGGACGAGTGAGGGGGAAGAAACTGCCTCTTCATGGGCATATTTTGAGGAAATGCATGCGGTGCTGGGGGGTACACCAGCATTGGACCCGCCAGTGTTGGCCAGGTTGCCTTTAAAGGCCTTGGGCAATCCAGGGCCACTCCTGTTGGTACGTTTTCAGGTGTGGCAATTTTACCCACCCTCCCTCCCTCCCCCGCCCACTATCATAACTTCCTTGTAAATTTCTAGCAAATTTCTTTGATATTAAAGGGTGGCACAATAGGCTTGACATTTTGAATGGTAGTGAATTGAGCATTCCAAAGAGAGAATTGAGCATTCCAAATGATTCTCTTTTATAGTTTTGACAAAAATAGTGTAGAACACACTTTTCAAGAATTTTGCTAAAATAGCCCATCCACTGCCATTCAGAATTTCAAGCATATTGTTCTGCCCTTTTAGCATTTTAGACGTTGGGGCGTTTGATGCACCCTACTCTCCTCCTCCTGTCCTCATATATTATCCATCTTGGTACTGTCGCTGTAGTTTTACAAGTGTGCACTGTCAAAATCACAGTTTCAAAGGTAAATGGGCTTCAGTTGCTAAATCCGTAAATTTATGAAAATAAATAAAGGCCGAAGTCTGTACTAAACATAATGGTTCACTCAAGGTTTCGCCTCATTTGACGGCAATATGTTGATGATGCTTGTTTTGATATTGGACCGAAACGACATTACTTTCCAAATGAGAAAATGTGGTGAACTGGCTGACTATTACTGCGCTATAAATTAGTAGATTAGCAGCAAACTAAATTCGGTTTCCATTTGGGTCGGATCATTAACACTGTGGGACACTGTGTGAGATTTTTAATTGTTTATTTCCAGAATTCATGCTAACCATTCACTGATGTTACCTTTTTCATGAATATTTACCACCATCAAATTCTAAGTATTCATTATGACTGGAAAAACAGCACTTTTCATACATGAAAAGAGGGGTCTTCTCCATGGTCTGCCATTTTGAATTTCCAAAAATAGCCATTTTTAGCTGCAAAAATGACTGTACTTGGATCTTATTAGAAAATATTAATTACTTAGTAAACTATCATGAAAAGGTCAAATTTGGCAATAGGCAACACAATTTCAATGAGCAGCATAGTTGCAGTACCTTTTTGACCATTTCCGGCACAGTGTCCCTTTAAATACAAACACACACATTACTTATTGCAAAATCAGGAACATGCTCATCGAGTCGTGGTCGCATGTTTAGTGAGGAGACCCAGGTGGGTCGGATCGCAGCATGAGTTTCGGAACTGCGACGATTCATAAAGTGAGTTTTGTTGATCAAACTGTCTCAGTCTTTGATTTATCAACGTGAATTGATAAATGGGACAACAAAGGTGAGGCGCATAGCCACTTAACTGCTGAACCGTTTAAAAAAATACATTATTTTTATTTATTTTAATAAAAGTGATCCGAGTGATCCGTCTAATCTGGATACCCTCCTTAAAATGATCCAATCAGCCCGGACGCCCCAAAGATTCGAGTTAAGCACCTCTACTCTCAGATGGCCCTGCTGGCAGCCCCGTTGCTTTGCCATGGTGTTGCGCTGTGTTGACCACATTTTCTCACTTGCGCTGTGAATTGCCGCGCCGCGATAAGTTGCTACTCAGATTTTTTTTTTTTTTTAAAGGTTGGCAGGTATGTGGTTGTGAGGTTGTTGAACTCGGTGAAAATGTAGCTGGATGAAGTGTTTCGCGTCATGCGATTTCCCAGGGGACCGCCATGGATTGGTGGAGTCAGTTCTTAATCCTTAATAGAGCTAGAAAGTGACGTCACTTCCCCCGATTTCATGGGACCTCAACGGCGTTTTTAGCCGAAAATCGTAGCATGTAATCCAATGGCGGTATTAAAATGGCATTTCGATCCCCTTCGAGTTGCGCCACGAGCTCCATATATGTTGTTTCTGATATTTTTGCTTAATTTTTCGTACGAACCCCCACATTTTTTAGAAAGCTGTGTTTCTTC
Organism: Engraulis encrasicolus; assembly: GCF_034702125.1. NCBI lineage: Eukaryota > Metazoa > Chordata > Actinopteri > Clupeiformes > Engraulidae > Engraulis > Engraulis encrasicolus. The sequence goes on along the minus strand of NW_026945530.1, from coordinate 46,957 downwards.
ACATTTTTCATGCCGACGGCCTCGGGACAAAACATTGATACTTCTGCATGAATTTTGGGGCTCTTTGGGAATTACCTGCCGCTCACCTTATGTGGTGGTATGAATGTAAGGTCACGTGTTGCTGTATGGAATGAAGAACTGAAGGCTGTAAATATTTCCTGTTGCTATGAATTTTAAGTCAACTTTTGTACAGAAAATAAAACAGATGTCTTTAGGGAACACGCGTCCTCTCCCCTCTGAAATTTGCGAACCTGTGGTGCCTTCGATGTTTCAAAAAGGGGTGACCTTGTCCTACGATTGACCCCCGTACGTGGCGTAATTGTGTTAAACAATTAATTTACTATATTTAGAAATAATACTCCAATGTCCACTCTGCTACAAAAAGCACACAGATCCGTTTCTTCCTCTCATTATTGGTGTCAGTTTGGCCTTTTGCAAGCTGTTGCTGTAGTACAGCCATCCTAGCCTTTTCATCACTCGTCAGTCCATGTTTTCGCTGCACCTCGTTGAGTAGCCATCTGTAAAACAAATACATGAATAAATGAATATATAGGCCAATATACCCTACAAATATATAGTACATACATAAATAGTAAAGAAATACATGAATACATGCACAAGTAAATCGCCCAGGTGTGTGTGTGTGTGTGTTAAAACTTTCACTTAGTTAATTAAAAAAATCAGTAAGAAAGATTAGTACACTACCATCTCACCTGTATTTATCCTGATCATTTGGCGAAAGGAAGCTGAAATCTGAAGGAATCTACTGCTGATGGGACGGATCAGGCTCCTTTTTTGTATTAAGTAGGGACTGCACCTCACCAAAAAGCTCCCTCTGTTTAGGAAATTTCTCAATGTCGTGGTACACATCCTGACAGAACTCCTCCACATAGCTCTGGAACGATGACAAAAGGGCCTTGGCAGCGTTGGACACCATGTGGACCGTGGCTGTGTCTCAAATGCTGCACTTGTGCACTTCGGGCACTGTTTTTCAGTGCCTAGGGCGCTCACGCTGAAAATTTCAATTGAGCCAGTGCACTGAAAGTGCCAGGATGATCCCCTAACAATGGCGGAAAAATGCAGTGCTTGAATGATGGACACTGCACGCACTAAACGGCGGCCATGTTGACAATGACAGGAAGGAAATGTGGCATTCAGTTCAGTAGAAGAGTTTGGTCAACAGTCTCCTAATTCTGTAAGTAATGTTGATGGGACACCAACCTTTACATGCCAATCAAAGTATTGTATGTGTGATTGTTGTCCTTTGGGGTGAAGGACATGAAAATACAAGCACCAGACGCTGTGCATTGTAAACAGTGGCCAACTCATATTTTGGCAAGCTAATGGCATGCTCAGCCGTCACTTCCAGCGAGGGCACAGTGCATAGTGCTCACATTTTTCTCGACACTATGCACTTAAGACCTCAGTGCACTGTGTGCACTATGCACTGACTGTCAGTGCACTGACAAAATTGTGCCATTTGAGACATAGCCCGTGTCTCCACTGATATCCAGCAGCGATGTATTGAGCTGCCTGATTTGGGTCTCCACCCCAGACCGCTTGCCTCTCATCACGCTGCAGATATCCAGGAGTAGAGATGTGACCTGGTCACAGGTCAACTTGTACGACAGGAGGATGCTGTCAAGTGCACTGGTGAGGCTGGATGTGTCAGCAATGTTTACCACCCTGGAGCCAAAGTGCTGCGTCACCACCTTCCCCATCTCCTCATCAAAAAAGCGGACAAGGACATTTAGAATTTTGTCCATGTTGGCATTGGTTGCCTCGTCTGCATTAAAAAAAAACATTTTCCTTTGAAGTTTCACTGACCAGATGTTTTTGAGGTGAGGTGCAATGCCATGGGTGCTCATGTAGGAGGCGCATGCGCTTTGGACAAAGACAACCTGGACAGCGCGCTCTTGTCTTCAGCAGCGGCCTTCATCAGGTTGACCAGAGGCTGGGCTATTGTCAATGACAGGACATGCTGCGCTATGAAAGAACAAATGCATATTTTCTGAGCGCAGACACGATCTGGCATTGACGGTGTGACCTCACTGCTGTTGATGGTTGCCCCAGGCAGAGCTGACGTGTGTTCTCGAGTTGATGGCGCATTAGGACCTTCTTGTGGCAAACCAAGTCAAGTCAAGTCAATTTTATTTTTATAGCGCATTTCATACACAGGTGCAACTCAATGTGCTTCACAAAAAAACAAAATGCAAAAAGAAAAAAGACATTTAACATTAACCACACAAAAGCAGACGCCGGGTATATTTAATTTTTTGCACCATGAGCTGAACGGCTTGCCGTTATCCCCAACTTCGCTGGACCACGTCCATCGCCACTTGTTTTTCATGTCCTTTTCTATAACACATTGGTGCGCTCCTTCATCATAAGAGCGTCCATTTTGCTAAGAGCTACAGTGATGCATCTAATTCCAAAGTGTAGGCAAAAAATAAATGACAGTCCCAGAACATTTGGTGACCATATCGAAGATTGTGTAATCTTGACATTCGGTTCCTGCCATATCTTTGTCCCATATCGCTTGCCGTAGTCTCATACAAGCAGATGTACATGTGCATGAGAATTCCTGTGCGTATCACAAAAGCTGCCACACCGTAGTGCACCATGTGTCACGTCTGTCACTACCCGCCACTGATAATGCATTGTGTGGTGTCGTGGGGAGGGAGACTGATTAGCCTCTCACAAGACAAGCGAAATAGTCGCTAGATTCGGCCAGATTGAGCCTGAAAAGTAGCTAGATGATTTATTGTCGCCAGAGGTGGCCAAAAGTCGCTAAATTGGCAACACTGTTTAAACTAGCCATTGTAGGTCGTAGGTCATTGAACGCTGTGATTTTCATTACATGCGACCCGAGTGGACTTGAATGGATATTCATTAACCCTCTCGAGCTCCAAAATTTCGGCTTAACCCTATACTGCACGGTGTTACCATTATTTTGGCATTATTGTTTTCATATTGAAACTGTGGCCTTGTTTTATCCAATTGTGTGGTTTGTTGACATCACATGACACCACACACTGCCCCAGGCTCACTCTTTCCTTCACTGTACATGAGTGTGTGTCCTTGACAGATTGCTCTGGCATTGGCCAAGATTTTTCTCACTTTTTGAAATATTTTCAAAATTTAAAGAAAAATATTGGGATGATCTATAGTTAGTCATGATCTGTTTTCAACATTTGTTTTGTTTTCAACTAAAAATATTTCCATTTTATGTTGAGAAATAGGTATGTTGCCATACGGCAACATTGTGCGGTAATGGAACAAGACGGTCAATAGGGAAAGTGTATTGATACAAATACCCAATTCTAATTGATTGATTAATTGATTATTGATGAATGATTGATAACTGATAATATTTATAATTAGTGTAAATGGCAGTCTGTAATGAACATTAAAAATGTTATAATAGGTGTACAGAACTGTTTTATGAGCTTTCACTCTGAATACATGCAGAAAAGCGAACAAGGCCTCCCCCGACTGCCAGAGGTATACCACAAAAATCCCCAAACCCCAGATTAGAGCATAAAGCTACTGTCATCTTGACCATTTGAAGCCTCCAAAATGTTTCGACTTTATGTGTATGTTATAATTAGGCTAATTAGCACACAACGTTTGTGCAAATCTGTCAACCCGATCAAAAATTATTGTACAAAGTCAACCATTTTGAAAATCAGCCATTTTAAAAGCAGCATCTCGAAATTTCAAACAGCTCATAAACCAATTATATTATTAACACAAGATTAACTGCAAATCCAAGCACCCATTGAAAAGTTGTGGCATAAACAAAAGGTAGGCCGTCTCGAAAGATTGCCAACTTCAAAGTCAGCCATCTTGAAATTCAGCTATCTTGAAAGCACTGGCCTCACAATTTTACATGGCTTATTTACTCATTATCACACAAGGTTTAGTGTAAATCCAAGCATCCATTCAAAAGTTATGACAAATAAATTGTCGGTTATGTTGAAAGATGCCTGGCCCGCAAATCGGCCATGTTGAATGTCGGCCATGTTGAATGTCGGCCATCTTGAAAGTGTTGGCTTCCAAAATTAAATCAGTTCATGTACATACAAAGCGGATTCCAAAAAAGTTGGGACACTTTGTATTTTGTGAATACAATCAAAATGCTGGCATTTTCAAAACATCTAATATGTTAATAAGGTAGAGCATTATGTACAGACAACATATCAGTTGTTAAAGTCGAGCAGAATTATTGTTTTGAGGTAATTATGTGATCATTTAAAATTTGGCCCATGTAACAAATCTCAAAAAAGTTGGGACAGGGCCAAAACATGTTGTAATAGTGGGATAATTCTAAAAATTACACAAGGAAGAATATTTTAAAAGGAACTATATTGACTGCCAAATTAGGGTGGGGGGTACAGGGGACATGAGTGATGTGTTTATTCTATTGTTTTTATCTGTATTTTCATTTTGTTTTTGACTGCTGCTTTACTTTATTATTCTATTGTATACTATTTATTTTTTAATCTCAAGGACTAGGCTTACTGATGAAAACTAGCCCAAGGCTAAATCTGGTTGTGATGCATGAAATGGAAACGTTTATGTTTATTTTAATTGCTCATGGTCCTCCTAATAAACGTGTTGATGATGATGATGATGATGAGCATCTCTCTCAACAGTAGCCTAGGCTAGATCTAGGCCTAGTTCAAGTTGCAACCGGGAAGTGCGCATTCTAAAAGTTTTGATTTAAATCACAAGGCAACCACTGTGACGAAAAGTGTAGAACGTTCATTGGGCTTAAAACTGGAATGAAATCTTCTCACTTTCATTTGCAACTAACGACGATGAGGCTGCGTGACATCTTCAAACGGTATTTCCGAAGACGGGTCTCCTCAATAAGCGCGAAGAAACTCCGGAAGGAGGTGAAGAGGTTGCAGCATCAGCTGGATGATGAGCGGCGCGACGGCGTACGTGTCTGCACCCTTGTCTGGATCTGGCTGCCTGTGTGGAGCGAGAGGGAGAGAGACCAGGTGGAGGAACAGAGGAAGGTCCTGGAGGAGTGGAGAGTCAGTAGCAAGCTAAGTAAGTCATTTGCTACGTGTACATGATGTTTTTGAATCGGATCTAATAGATCGGATTTAAGTAGATCGGATTAAGAGTTATTTTGCGACGTGTATACATGGCAATTTCAATTAAATGCGATTAAACGTCTGGGGAAAATAAAGCATTGCGATTGGACTGAGGACGCACGTGCTGAGTGAGCCAAATAAGGCGTGGGGGCGTGGTCGCCAAACCTCCGGGGAACTACTGGGACACAAGCTTATCTTCAGCCCGAAAATGAATTCCCTCAGTGGACTCAAGGCTGGTAAAATCCCCTTTGGGTCTGGTTCTTTCAAATGCTAGTTAGCACCCTCCTAGCTTAGAAAAACGAACTGGTGAAAGGGTGATGTGGAGTAACTTTGTTGTGCTTAATTACTTTGTGGGGCACTTTTACATCAATATATGGAAGCCACAACATTTATAGTCGCTTAGGGACTTTAAATTAAGCAAAACTTTCATGTGAAAATCAACAGGAAGTGCCGCCATCTTTTTCTCACTGACAAAGAGCACGGGCTCTTGGCGCCATCGTGTGGTCAACGAGCATGCGTGGAACGACCGGATTTATTGTAATTCTGATTAAAAGGTTACATGACAGAGGAACGTGTTTAATCGGATTTAAAAGAGGAATAAACCACCCACTTTAATCGGACTTAAGTTTAAATCGGAATAAACTTAAATCCTGTTCGGTAAGTGTTTACATGATGTTTTTAAAGTGGAATTAAGTTTTAATGAGATTTAAAGTGAGTTAAATCGGATTTAAATGCCTCATGTAAACGTACCAATTGTCAAGAATGTCAACCATCGCCACTTAACTCACTTGCCGTGGTGATAGCGCCCAATCAGCCCACCATAAGGTCGGCCTACCTACCATACTAGTGTAGCCTAACCGGTTGGATTTTAACTCTGCGTTCATGTGTTGTAGTTGAGATGCTATAAAGATGACTCCAGGCACGATTGAAGATACATGCAAAGATTTATGATGACTGACTGTGTAATTTAAAGACACAGTATACAGTCACCATGGGGCTTGGGTGCTGCTCTCCCACTCCTCTTCCCACAGCATACAGAGACAGGCCATTCCAAGTCAATACTTTTTACAATTAGCACATTTAACAGTAACAGTAAACATGGTGAAAAGACATAAGAGAAACAAATAAAATCGCTACATTAAGAGACAAGTGCTACCAAAAACCTAGCCTGCGCTTCTCATTAATAATTAAACATGACAGCTTATCTTAGCAAAACTCCGCTAGCATAACGAGTGAGTTAGCTATATATAAGTTGCCAGGGTTACATTTCTATTCTTAAACACAATATACACAAATAACGACAATTAACACACACCTGTAATTTCAACACATCATAGACTGTCACCACGGGGCTTGGGGCTGCTTTCCCACTCCTGAAAAGAATAAGAAGTGTTACATAATCGCGACTAGCGGTAGCTACGCTAAGCTAAAGGATAGCGCTGATCTAAAACCCGGAGGATCCGGTTGGAGAGCCGGATCAAGACCTCATCCGAACAGACCGGATGGCTGTCGTGCATTGACCCGCCAAAGGCGAGTCAGACGGCATTTCATTAATATGTCAACAAAATGGCAGTTACAGCGCGAGAAATTGTGAAACCGTAATATATCCTCTTTAGTTGACTACAACAGCCATTCTCTAATCTCCCAGTATGCTGTTCAGTCACGAACACTCACTGAGAAAAACTAAACCAACTCCCGCCTCGTCATTCATCGAGCCCGTTTGATCCGTCCAGCCTGTTGTGGCCAATTGAGTCACGGATCCCCGCTCCCTATGTGTGTGCTTCTGACTCTGTTGAGGTCTACATTTCTAAATGTTAACAGTGCTCTGCCAACGCTTTAACATCTCAGTCTGTAGGCTACTCTTAGGGAAATTATAGTCTACAGACGTGACTCTACTATCACTCACTGCGTTACAGCGTACAGTCTTTAAAGCCACTGCTGTCACTCCCCTCGTCCGAGTCACTCAGCAGCGGCGCCCTCGGCGACTCGGTGAGACGAATCGTGACTGAGTTGTTGGTAGCAGCGAATCCCCTAATTGTCACAGGTAGGGGGCGCACGTATTTTCGGACGGCGCCCCCATTTAACCGACTACCACCCAGAGGAGAACACTGTACACAACAACACATGCGAGGAGACAAGGGATAAGTTTTAGTCACAAGTTGTTTATTTCTCGTTACCCTAACCCAGTCACTGTATGCCCCGGAGGGCTCGATTGTCCATGAAAGTCTGTACGCCCAGGAGGGGCTCTGTCCATCGGTCCTTTCGGTCAGGTGCGCAACGGGGGCAGTCGCTGGAGAGGGAGGGCAGACTGGAGACAGGGGTCTTCTCTCTTCCATGAAGCTGGGGAACAGAGGAGGAGTTACCAGCCAGGGTTCTGGTTCGAGACTTCACATCGTTTACTATTTAAAAAGTGCAAAACTGCTGATGTATCACGCAGAAAGAGTGTGCCGTTTTAAAACACACGTGCGTAAATCTCACACAAAAAGTGCTATCCAAAAAACACTGCAATCGGGTCTAGTTAGGCTACTCGGCAAAACCAGTACAAAAGCACACAATAAACTGATAAACAGCACTCCACTCTAGCGTGGCTGGTGTAGGCAGTTTTACGTGAATAATAATAATAATAATAATCGCACTGTATTTACTAGCCCAGTGGAAGGCCGAGAGAGAGAGAGAGAGAGAGAGAGAGAGAGAGAGAGAGAGAGAGAGAGAGCACGAGAGCGAGGAGGAGACTAGTGGCCCGGCGCAGCCTGTGCATTCCGGGAGCGGGGCTTCAATGGGAGGTCACAGACACCAGGGCATTTGAGGTACGAATCGGTTACTTAACTCATTGAGGGGTGAACGTCCTTTCACCCCTCCGGAGTTTCCAACGCGTTGAATCAAGCCTGCGCTCGAGGCGCGCACCACCGGGCAGTATGCCAACGCTTCCTCCATCACGCCACAGGCCTCCGTCGTCCGGATCCATAGGATCATCTTCGCGCACCTCACCGCTGCTTTCTTGGTTCTGTCCGGCTACCGGTAGAGCCTCCCCACGGCCCCCTCCTGCACAGCTGCTCGGCCGCAGCCACCTCTCCGGAGCCCTCTGTAACTTCTCTCACTTGTCGGCGTCTTCTCTCCCCCCGTCCAGTCTGTCGCTCTGTTTCACATCCGTCATTAAAAACCCTCACCTGTCCAGTTCGCACCAATCACCTTCCCTCTCTTTGCCACCCGTCACCTGCATCCAATTGTCTCGTAATTAAAAGGCTGCGCACCAAAATAAAAACAAACCAACTCCTCTGTTTAAGTCCAGGGGACCATTCCATCATTGGCGCTGAATTCAGCGGCGCTTACGCGCAAAAGCGGAGTTTCAATTAACGGCGACTTCTGACACCGTTCCACTGAAGATCAGCTGTGCCTTGGCTAGTTTCACTTCAGCCGCGCTCATCAAAGCTGGCGTTGAGCTCGTCCACATTGTACAGGGGAAGTCCATATCAACGATTGTCGAAAATGCGATCATGTTGTAGGCTGGGGAATGCCTTGTCAAATCAAGTCTTTATCAGTCTTACGACGCGAGCATTTGTAGGTGAGCGGTAACGTAACCGCATTCCGATTAAGAGGCCCGCGTTCAATCCCCACCGTGCGCAATGACAGATTAGAACTCAATAATTAAAAAGAGAGTCTCGTCCAAACCTCCAATGCCACCATTTCAATGTGTAAAAATAAAATGCTTGTATCATCTAAGGAGTTTTCATTTTATCTTTCAGAAGAATTTGTTTTCGGATTAAATAAAGATGAAACGTTAGGCAGAGATCATTTATTGAATCATTGCAATGCAAACTCAAGCGTCAGCGTCTGCAAGGTGGTTGTGAAGACGTTTTTTTATTGCCTATGCTGAAAAATGTTAAGGTCTAGGCCTACATTTAACTGTAGGCCTATGGCTTGAGAGCAAATGAAGGCAGCCACAAAGCAACATCAAAGGAGAGAAAATTGCCAAAATATAAAATATAAAATAGCCAATGTTTTGAAGTTTCCATAACCTGTCGCCATACAAGACTTGAACCTGGGGCGACCACATATTAAGCAGCGCACCTGTCCACTGGGCCACTCACGTCTTCAGCCATGTTGAAGGAATTGTTCAGCATCATAGTAGTAAATCAACACTATAAAAGTTTTTAAAAATGTGCTAATTATCAGAAATCCCCCGAAATGAAAGACAATGGTACCTATTGTAGTTTTTACTGGCATTATCACATCATAGACTATTAAAATCGAGTGACCGGTTCGCTTTGATGTTGTAAAATGATGGTGGGAATTAAGCGGAACGTGCCCACTGTGACATTGTTTCCTACAGGTTCTTTTTTTTCAACACTGATTCATTTAGCCTGGTGTTTAACCTGGCAGCTACCAGGTTAGAGTTGGAGCATAAATTACTGTGGCAACTCAGCTGAGTTTCAGGTTAGCAAGGCTGATGGAACGGATCTCTGTCTAAAACTAGCGTAGTTTACAGCCTTGAGCTCGGATTTGGGGTTACCGCCGTTGATGGAATGGTCCCCTGGTCCATCACTAAAAACATCCCCACGAGAAACAAGTTCCTTTTTTATGTTCCCTCCCCCACTTGTCCTAGTCACCCCTGTGACATACGGATCGGATCAACGCTTAAGGGGTCTTACACACTAGGGTGGTAAAGCGTTGCGGAACGGCCGTGTTTTTTACTGGCGTCGGTGAAAATACATTGAAACATATCTGTCCTTACACACCAACCGGCGCTGCATTTGGAAAATAGAACTCGAGCGTATTTTTCACGCCGGTGTCTCATTCAAATGAATGGCAGAGTAGCACGCTAGCTTTGGCTGTGAGGGGGTTTTGAACAGGACTGGCCGCGCACGCAAAAAGCAGGCCGGCCCAAACTAAGCAGAAAGACCGCGTCCATCCTGCGACCGTTCCGTTCCGCCTTGGTATGTTTTGGCCCTTAAGCCGGGCATACACTGTGCGATATTTTCACTCGTGGGTCTTAAGCTGCTGCTCACACTGCACGATGGAATTTCACTGTTTAAAAGTTCACCGCTCACGACTCACGTCCTCACACTACACGAGCCGACAGTCGGATGCGAGCGAAATGCTTCCACCGTACGACGCGACAGGCATGTTTCCCCGGTCTGCAGAGGAGGGAACATGCGCACCTGAGGTGGAGATGAGGTCGCGCTCAACAGCGAATCGCACGGCCCTATTCATTTGTGCATGTGAAGTGTCAAATCAGGTCGTAGCACTGCTTTAACTGTGCGATTTACGCACGAGCCACGACCAGAATTTCAAACTGTTTTGATTTTCTTGCGACCCTGCGATTGCACGATCGTGAGGTGAAATCGCTTGTCGTTACCCCATGTAAACTGCACGATGCGAGACTCACGATTGACCTGCGATTGAGCAAGAAGTCGGCCCGACTCTCAAAAAGTCGTGCGAGTGCCAAATCAGGTCAAAATCGGGGCAAAAGTCGCACAGTGTAAGCCCAGCTTTAGTGTGCGAGTCGCAAGGCAACTCGGCAGCAGAAGCGAGTGGTAATCTGCATCTCGCCTCCTGTATGTCCCTGCTCAACTAGACTTCTGCTCCCAAATATTTGACTTTTAGTCTTTTTAAATACAAACACACACATTACTTATTGCAAAATCAGGAACATGCCCAGTGTTGCCAGATTGGGCGGGTGCCCGCCCAATTGGGCTACTTTTGACAAGCGTCAGCTGGTAAAATCGGGAAAAATTGGCCATTTGGCGTATTTTTTTTCCAGCCGTTTTGGGCCCATAGAAGTCAATGTAATTTGTTGAATTTGGGCAGAATTTAGCGCATTTTGGCGGTTTTTGAGAACCTTTTGGGCGGGATTTGGCCAGACACATCTGGCAACACTCAACATGCCGTTTCACTGCTGCCAAAGGCTGTTCGAGTTGTGGTTGCATGTTTAGTGAGGAGACCCAGGTGGGTCGGATCGCAGCATGATCTAGGAACTGTGACATTCATAAAGTGAGTTTTGTTGATTAAACTGTCTTACTCTTTGATTTATCAACGTGAACTGATAAATGGAACAACAAAGGCGAGGCGGAGTTTGATCACCACATCCATCGTGAAAAAAGCTCAGCAAAGGCTGTACTTGGTTAGGATGCTTAGGAAGGCTAGACTGCATCACCGCCCTCTCATCCAGGCCTACAGAGGACTAGTAGAGAGCATCACTGTCCAGTATGGTAACATCACACAGGCTGAAAGGAAGTCTCTGCAACGAATAATCAAGAGTGAGGCTGATGGCAAGAAAGAACAGTTGACCCACTGTGATTTTTTATTCTTTTGATCTCTTTATTTTTGATTTTTGATTCTCTTTATTCTTTTGATCACTTTTTAATTTTTTTTTTTTTTAAGAACTTTGAAACTGATAGCTCATGTGCTTTTCACACCTGTGGTGCCTTAAAGGTGGGGTTGCAGGTTAAGCTCTATGACGTTCGTTCGTTCTATGATGAATACGTCACGTTGGGGTTAAGAAAGGTTCTGTACGGCATTTTCCCTGTAACTATAATGGCGACTTGCTGGGAAGAAGATGTGGAGGAGCTGGCAAACACATTCAGTAGAAAGTATTGGGTCAACGCCATACGATTTTGAACCGGTTATACACAACATAACCATACCAAAGACCGACGGCCATCAAAGCCAAATAGAGAAATAGGCAGAGGGAATGAGTGGAGAGTTGGCGTAATAACGTCCTGGTGAGAGTTTTATTGCTACGATAACGTGAGCCTACATTAACGTTAACCGTAATGTAAAACTATAATGTGAGTTTGAGACACAAACAACCCTTTAGTCAAGAGTTGGGTGTTGCTAGGATCACGTTTGCGCAAACATTTTCAGTTAGGGAATAATGTTTGCCAACTTTACGCACAGCAGAAGCAAGCCTATCTGCCTGTTAGATTCAACAACTTCGTTATCTTACCAACGTCTAGTTTGCTCACATCCTCATAATATGTATCCTGTGGGCAAGACAAGTTGTTTTATTAAGCGCACTCAGGCATAGGTTATGCCGTACACAACATTTGAGTAAATAGACGTCCTTCACAGGTGTCTGTGCGGACGGTGCTGTGGTATGGACACTGCTCGGGAGAGCATTTGCTGCTAAGAATTGCAGCGTTTTGGTCGCTTATAGAGGAACTCATCCCCCGACCAGCAGTGATGTTTCACCCAGCATCCGGTTTTCGAGGCATGTTGCCTAAACCCATTCGTGCTTCTGAATATAGCGTATTCCCAATTCAGACAGACTCACGACCCGCTGCAAGCCATCACGCACGAGTAGTCTGTGTTGTTCGTCTTTCCAGGAAATACCGGTACATTGCTTACCGGCAGGCAACTCGACAATAATACAACAGTGACAGTAAAACCTACCGTGGATTCCAACTGCCTCAGCTCGATGCCAATGAAGAATACAAGTCATTCACAGTCAAATATATTTTTCTCCAATTAATTTATGTAATAACACACCATACCAGCCTGTGTAGTTTCAGGCAGCAATACAGAAATGTCCAAAACCGAACACTTAAAATAGGCTACAGCTTGTAATTAATGCACAGGTATACAATAACACACAGACCACAATATGAATTGCAATGTTACCGTTTATTAGTTGCACATTTGGCATACAGGTATTCACTTTATTTGCAATGGATATTTGATTGGTACCTAGAAATGTTAAACACCACCACATGATAAATTCCACATGATATATTCCATTAGTAGTACTTGATTAATCAAAAACAAATGAGAAAATGACTAAAAGCATGGATAAACCAGCAAAAGCAACGAATGAAAGAGTATGGAGCATGCAGAAAACCACCACCAAACTAATAAATAACAAGATTTAACAAGAATACTTACCAAAATACTTACCATTTACCATTGGATCTGTCTGGGACACAAATACAAATTCAACTACAGAAATGATGAGAGGCATTTCAATATTTGGTTAAAAAAGATTTGAATAAAAAAATTTAATCATGTAGACCAATGTAGATTCCCCCCGGGCCCCGACTGTTTAGATAACAGGTGATGGGGCAGAGGTAGATGAAAGGTGGTGGAGCCGAGATTGGGCAAGATTGCTAATTCTTAAATCGGGACTGGTTGGCTAGATAAAGGCTGACTGCCTCCTCCTTGGGTAGTTGGGTGAAGGACTTTGAAATAGGGGCGGGTGCACATGCGAGCATGTTGTCGCTAACCTCTTGGAGGCTCTTGGGTGAGGCCATGTAGCTCTCCTGGAGTTCCTCGATTAATGATGTTACATAATCTGCAAACATAATAGTAATAGAACTGCTATAGATTGCCATCAGATTGCCTGCTCTGTGCCATGTCAAATTACAGTATAATTACATGACATTACTTACCATATGAGGCCCTCTCTTTAAGGGGACGCACCACACAGGCCCCTTTCCTGAATCGAGGATAGGTGACAGAATACCTCTGCGCGCCGTCTTTTCTTTTCGCCAGCTGTCTGTTTGCATTTGCATTATAATGCAATGCTGCTAAAAGAAGCCTTCAGAATAACAAATTAGAGATCTGCTGGAATCTGATGCACACATGTATAATAGAAAATGGGTCTGTTATTTACAGTGATGAAAGAGTACTGACCTGCTGTACATTCCCATGTACGAGAAACCGGTGTGCTTGGGGGCAAAGTGCAGAATGAGGGAGTGGAAGGCTTCAAGGGAATAGGTTTGATGTTGTGGGGAAAGTTGTCTCACATCTTTAAGTAAGGTGGACTTGGTGACTATGTTTTCCAGTTTCACTGCCGCATTTGAGCCTGCAAAGACCATAATAAAACAATTGATGGCTGTAGTGTCGTTTTTGGACAGAGAGGACAGCAGTGTATGAAAAAGACAGTAAAAGTATTCAGCACATAACCATACATAATGCATTTATATACTGTGTTCTGTACCTGGTTCCAGCCACTCCTTGTCGCGGTGCTCTCCCTCTAGAGGAGGATGTGCACAAGTGGGGAAGGCAGGGCTGTTGTGGTCATGAATGTCTTGAATGTGATTTACCAGACTTGTCCACTTGGCTTCCATTATGGATGGGTTTCCATCAGGTGTTGAAGCAGCTGTCCAGTATAAATGGTTTACTACCGCTGGTTTCCATAATTGTAGCTGTTCACAATGGCGGTCTTTTGCGGCTGAGTCCAATGCCTTCCCTAGTCCTGATTTAGAAAAAAACATTATTAACTGAAATGCAGTGAATTATTGGTTAGTCAAGAGAATCAGTCAGTCAAGGTGGTGGTGGGAGAGGGTGTAATAGAGAAATTATTTTGGAATTATTTTACTTTGTGATATTACTTTCTGAAAGTGCTATTAGGCTGTACTTAATGATGCATAACTGATCATGCTAGATATTCCAAGTTTCCACATAACAATAAAATATCTTGTATCTTGTTTCCAGAAATGGAACATACCTTTTGCAATATGCCACACATCAAAATAATGCTTTGTCCCTTCTGGACACAGCTCTTGTCTGACATATTTGGCAACCTAAGGAGTAGAAAAGCAAACTGTGGCGCTCAGTGCATCAACAAAAGAGCAAATATGCACCAATTCAAGTCTATATTGTAGATTAATTCATTCTTACTGTACTTACTTGGCGATGTCTGTCAGTGACAAGGGTGGATAAGGACAGGTCCTGCCTCTTCAACATGGCCATGCTGCGTTTGAGCCCCTCAAGTTCGCACCAAGAGCTGTTTGGAACCTCTGAGCTCTGTAAGAGTTGAACAGCCAGTTATGAAATGCATGAATTTCAGGTCCACCCTCTCACTCACTATTTTACCCAGTACGTAGAAATAAAGACTGTTGTTATAGTGATGGAGATGAAGATTACCTGGACGAGCTGCACATCTACCACTTTATTTACCCTGTCCTCGATCAGGGTGTAAGAGCCATATTTTGCGCAGTGCCCCGGAGAGTCTGACCTGGAGATAAGGGTTTCACATTTTTAATACCTAGTGTATGTAAGGGGAGTCTATGTTCTGCAAAGAGCATTATAGAACAACTGATGGCTGTAATGTCATGTCATGAATTGTTCTTTACCTGCAGTCCCCAGCAACAACCAGACCTCCATCCATTGCCCTGAGGTCACTGAGGGTTTCGGCCTGGTCCTTCTTCCAGGCCTTAATGATGGTTGGGATGGTGTATTTCCTCTGGTGTCTATAGAAGGTGTTGATGGACATGCACTGCAGGCCAAACAATGTCAGCATTCTTAGGGTTTGTGTGGGAAGGCATCCTGAGAAGTGAATGGCCCCACTCAACAACAAGTTGCACGCTGGCATGTTTTTATGCAGCAGAGGCTGATTTTGCCAGTGGCGCATGTAGCCACATGACGTACATACCTACATAAAGAAAGAATAAACAACCTGTGTCATAATTCAATGTGGAGTTGATACAGTCAAATGTTGGCATGCAGTCATTTCCTTTTGTCAAATGTGTATTGTCGGCCTACATGCTTCTTTTAAATCAAATGTAACTTGCAGTGTACAGCTAAGCCCACCTGCTTTATTTGAACAAATGTGCCTTGCTGTTTCACAATGCTGCTGTCCGTCTTCCCAGCACATTTTTTACAGCACCTAAATAGAGCCATTAGCTCATTTTTGCAGACAATAAATTTGTCCGTGGCACTGCAACAGACAAAGGAAACCTGTCATTCACAGTACAACAGATCTCAATTACCCAGAAATGAAAAATTAAAAGTAGGCCTACACTGTTAGTTTTGAAATCACACCTTGGGTTGGGGTCACAGGGCTCTTCACATTCATCTTCCTCATCATCATCATCAGACACCTGGTCTGGGTGCCACGATGTGTCCAGTGGGTCCTCCAGGACAGGATCTTCATCACTCTCTTCGTCATCATCAGTCTCTACTGGGGTAGACGTTTGCCATTGTGCGGGGGTTTGTGTCCCCACACTGACCATAATGGGTTTATTAGGTACTACAGCATCATCCTCCAGCAGTGGGTCTGGATCCTCTCCATTGTCACTGTCCTCTTTTCTGACGTACTAAATTCTAGGTATAAATCAGTGAGCTTGTGTTTTTGTACAATGTTTAATCCATATTCTTACAAAGCTGGCACTTAATTCTCAGAAGCTGCTCTGACTCCAATTCCTGGCGTAGGCCTTTGGCACCAGGCAGCAACATCATGCTGGCCTACTTAGAGGAGACACTGCCATGGATCGAGTCTTGGAAAGAATAATAATAAAAACAAACAACTTCATGTTACCTAGCACCAGGCAGCAACATCAAGCTGGCCTACTTAGAGGAGACACTGCCATGGATCGAGCCTTGGACCTTCAGGTTGTTTAAGGACAAACAAACAAAGAATAATAATAAAAACAAACAACTTCATGTTACCTAACTTCAACAGCATTTACTTGTCTCTTGGCGAACACAGACCAAATTTCCAGCCCCCCTGTCAACGTGGGCTCATTCTCACCATCCGCTCCATCCTGCTCCTGTTTAAGAGATCTCCAAGGCCTAGGCCTAAAATTCCTACCCACGGCCAGGCTTAACCAGGACTGTTTGGAGGTATGTGAAATGTACAAATCAGCATAACTGAATCAGCATATTAAAAGATGTATAATGGGTTTACCCAGCAACTCTACAGAATGACGTTTTGGGCTACTTTGAGCGTCGTAAATGGGTGGAAAGTAGAGATTTAAATCTATGGCTACTGCCCTGGTGAACCACGGCAAAAGCCTTATGTTAGCATCGGCTAACTATTGCTGGATTTCTCAATGCAAGGCACGAATGGAGTTAAGGTAAGCACCCAAACGTAGCCCACGGCATCGTGTTTTAACACCATTTAAGCCATTTTACACCGGATGACTCCTTTAAGTTTCCCCGCTGTCAGTCTAGCCAAAACAATTTTTGTGCGTCGCATCATCAGCTGTGGTTACTCGCTGTCGAAATAGCTGATGATGCTACGCACTCGGCAATCTACTTATGTGTCAAATAGTTGGCTTGACCGTAACTGTAGATATTGTCAAGGTAGTAGCTTCACAAAACGCATCCTTTTGCCTTGATTTTGCTCTAGAGTGACTGTATTTCACCCCAAACATGCAAAAATGAGGAGAACTTGTTCCAACTCCGTATAAATACAGGCAGTGATCGGACTAGATGTAATGTTAACATTCACCGGCTTCTAAGTGAAAGCATGTGGCCATGTGCACGTCTCAAGATGTACAAATTAACATTCAGATGGCTGTGGGCTATCAGGCCTTGATGTTAACTTTTGCTCACCGGCCAGTGTGGCTAGTAGTGGTGATGGTGGTGGAGGTCAAGTTAGTAGTGGGTAGTAGTCCAGCATCGAGTAAAACTTACTGAAGAGTTCCCATTATCTCTGTCAAAAAACCCTGACATGTGCGTTTATGACTTAGGTCTAAGAGCCACTTTTTGAGCTTCCCACGACAGCCCAACCATTACTTGAGGATGATGGGAGATGTGGAGAGGAAGTATTTGAGAACTGACCTCAATCTAAACAGGATGTAGCAACTAGGGTTTAATCCCGGGACCCGGGATTCCCGGGAAATCTGATCAAAACAATTTCCCGTTTCCCGGGAAAGCCATGACGGGAAACCGGGAAAAAAAATTAAGTGCGTGTCTATTTGTTGTCCCAGCAACATAAGCAACAGTGCCATCTAGCAGCGGTAACACTTCAGGCTCATTTAAGCAGCAGAACAGGCCCATTTCAGCAATGTCTGAGGTGCGCGGTTGACGTATTATTTCATCCGCAACCGCTTCTCAGAATTTCTAATCCACCCGCCCTAATGTTTTTTCTCCCATTTCCAAAACCGAATCCGCCCGCCATCCGCCTATTAGTTTTTAGTATTTAAGATGCCTGAGGCACATAGTCGATCGTCTTTTTCAAGCAGTGCAGGTCATTTACATCTTGCCAGCCCATGTTTAAAAAAAATCTCTAACTTATAGCGATTCCCAACTTGTCTCCACCCATCGCACAACGTGAAAGTTGAAACGTGTGGATGCTTTAATGCAGCCTAAATTTTAACAGTTTAAATACATCCAGTCCAAGCAGCACAATCGAAACTATTGGCTATCTAGCTTACAAGTTTGGATGGTATCCAATAAGACGAGTCAAGTGTCTTGCGAAGAGTGCAGAGAATTACGTCGCGCGTGTGTGTGTGAGCGAGAGAGGGTGAGAGAGGGAGCGATTCCAAACTTGTCTCCATCCATCGCACAACGTGAAAGTTAGTATGCTTTCATGCAGCCTAAATTGTACCAATTTTGCCTCCTCTCCAAGCAGCACAATCGAAACTATTGGCTATCTAGCTTGCAAGTTTGGCTGGTCTATCCAACAAGATGAATCAAGTGACATATGTCTTGCGAAGAGTGCAAGCGAGAGAACCAGAGAGAGAACGAGAGAGAGGCGCTTCCCAAAATCGCTCTGCAGAAAGGGCAAGGCGATGTCTCCAAATATTAGACAAAATGCAGCTTATTTTAGTTAAGTAGACATCAGGAAAGTATTTTGTTTAGTTGCAAAGCCGAGCTGATTGGTTCATATTGCTCTGAAAGACACTCAAGTCTATGCCTATATTTTAATGGGTTTATTATGCGCGCGAGGTCACCTAACTGTAGTGACGCCCGGTGCTATTACCAGAGGAAAACGATAGCACTTGGGCAAACGGTAAAGTCAGTTTAGCCATGCATACCTGCCTATGATGAACCAGTTTTCTTGTTTGAAAAAACACTCTTCCTGGCGCTAAAGCAAACTGCCATTTCTGACTGACCCAGATGAAATCCCATGCACGGAACTCCACTATTGAGATGACATCGCATAGGCTATATTTCCCACCGCTTATCACAGTAGCCGACAGTGAAACATTGTTCTCATGAAGCTGGCGGTAGACGTGTATACTATCCACAGGTGAAGGACAATGTGCCATGATTTTGCGCACAACCTCAAACACAATTCCTTAATGGAAAATAGCCAACCCACTGTTGCATCAAACTTATAGGTGAAAGTCGTGAGCTCCACCAACAATCCACCGTCATTGATAAGCGCTGCATGCTGCGCACAGGCTATCATCTTACACTTCATTATTGTGTTGGTGGATAGGAGAGCTTAATCTTAATTCCTTTCTCCCAATAATGATACAAACAGTAACAACTTACAAAATGCCAGTTTGGGAGGAACAGTTGAATTATAGCCTGTACATGACTAGATCAAAAAATTTGAAGAAAAAAAAAAAACCCGGGATTTCCCGGGATTCCCGGGAAATGGGCCGTCAGATCCCGGGATTTGATTCATGCCATTTTCGGGAAAAATATTAAACCCTAGTACCAACTAGACAAAGAGTCATCACCAACATCTACTGGAAAGCTCTGGTTGTACAGGGACATTTTCAATCAGTTGAATCTGCACTTTGGCAAGCCCAGAAGTGACACGTGTTCCAAGTGCGATGCCATCTTTGTGAAATTAACTTCAGCATCGGCACAAAAACCCCAAAAAATATCAGCTGAGAGTGAGAATTTGTTGCATCGGGACAGTCTGTCAGGGGTCTCTCCATTTCCTTCGCCCTCTTAAAAAAGCACAGTTGGGGATTCTATCTGGTGTGCACTTCATCTGAGAACATCGTGCAATGATAGCTCTGACTTCATACACTCAATGTTACACTGATTAATTAAACGCCCACCCCCTCCTCCCTGTTTTAAAAAAATATTGTCTGCATAGTCTGAGGGTCATGCCCATTCTTTTATGTGCATGATTAGACCTAATGCATTCCATATTGATGACCTCATGACCAGGCCTGTTAGACTGCAGAGCTATCTTTGTCAGACAGCATCTCAGTGTGTTTAAGCTTATGGTGGTTTTTGCCATGTCCTATTGAAGGAGACTCCAATATTTAGCACTCTGTCTGTATCCTGACTGAGTGACTCAGCAACCTATATATTCTCTGGTCCTTTCCAAAACAAATTGGGTTTTTGCCACTGAAATGAAAGTACTGCATCAAAAACTGTATCATATCAAATGAATAGATTTTGACAGTGTGTATTTTGATTTTAGCGGCAGAAATTGAGGATTGGAGTCGTTGCAGAAGACCAGGGAGATTATCAGACAGGCGCTGAGTCACTGAGGTTGCTGACGGTAGGGACACAGGAGGCGAAGCAAGCGAAGCGAAACCCAACCGTCATCAGGTCGTCGCGGCGAATCAAATGGAATGGAACAGTTATGTTGTTGATTTGACTGGGCCACGGCAGACTAATTCGCTACTCATTTGCATATCATTAAACTTTCGCTTCGCTCCTGTTTGCTTGCCATCGCCTCTCTCATGGGAATGAAAGGCAAAGTTCGCAAATTCGCGTGTATGTGTCCCTACCGCGAGTCACTGAGTCAGGAACCAGATATGGTGATAAACATCGAAGTCTCTTTTGACGGGAACTGGCAGAAGAGAGGCTTCACCTCACACTACGGTGTGGGCATTGATAACCTGACAGGTCTCGTCATTGATTACGAGATCCTGTCAAACTACTGCCGTGCTTGCGCATGTAAGAACAGTTCAAGAAAAGCTGGACAAATTAGTGAGGAGGACTTTGAGAGCTGGAGAGAAGGTCACAAGGCTGAGTGTGCAAATAACTTTGCTGGCTCCAGCAAGGCCATGGAGCAGGTCAGTGAGCCGCGAGCTCTCATGTGAGTGTACCTGAGCTGATCGCGGCTCACTGACCTCGATGATGTTTCCTGAGGGAAGACGTTCCCAGTCTCTGACTGTCGTATGCCAGAATTTTGTGACATGCTTTGCACGCTGCATAACCAGTCACTGTCGTGTCATCCTCGTCGGCTAGTAAACCAAACTTACTCCAGATATCCGACTTTGCCCTGGAAGAATCGCTGTTAACTATTTTATATACACCGCTTGCCAGTTTAGCTCAGACATGCTGATGCTGCTGATGCAGTCGCGTGAAAGTGACGAAATAGCTGCGTGACTGATGTCATAACGGCTGCAGTGATATCAAAAATAGGTAAAATAGATAGATAAATCTAAATAGATAAAAAAAGAAAATAGCCTCCTAGTACAATGACCATTTTGATTGGCGTGCTACCCGAGCTACCCACCCGTGAAATTTCGGAACGTTAAAACCCCGCCCATTTCGGCAACTATTTACCCGTACCCGTGGATACCCGACCCAATCGGACTCTGGCGGGCACCCGCCCAATCTGGCAACACTGGTCCTAGAATTTCTATTACAAATGTTTGATGTGTTGCTTTATCTCGATTTGGTCACAAATACCAACCTTTGTAAACCGAGAAATCTAGACGCCCCTAGCAACCGCAAATTGAATGCGCTCCCGAGGGCAGTCTAGTGGACCCCGGTCGTTTTGCGAGGCTGATAATTATCCGATGACGAGGCAAATCAAATCGAGAGGAGCGAGATGGTAAACACAGGAAACTTTCTAAGAAGAAACAATGCGGCCGTCCGTGCGGCTTACAGCACGAAAGTTTTTACTTAATTTAAAAAGCCTGATGATAATACATTTCGTGACTGACATGGATTGATGTAAAAAAAAAAATAAAAATACACCATGAACTTATCGGACACAAATAGATCACTACACATTACCATTTGATCATTCAATGTTTTAAGCTATTTTGAGCATTTTACAGAACCAGATAGTGACACGCTATTATCAGACCACTATGAAATTGCTGCCCCAATTTCTAAAAAGACACATGCCATTAAAAACGAGACATTTGGAAGCTTTGAAAGTCTTTGAGTAGCTTACTGAATAGATGGGAATGACACCTAATCTACCGAGCTAGCGGCTCACCAACCTGTCATCAATTACACAGAGCTAGGTATCCAGCCATGTATTAGTTCTATGTGTATACAGCTAGCTAGCTAACACCGAACATGCCATGTTGACAACAATCATAAATATAACCATTTAAAGAAACCCTATGCAACTTTTTCATAGTCGTGAAATGGCTTGGAACTCAAGGTTTTGCTTGACTGACCCGTTATGGTGAAAATGGCAATATTTCCATCACCGCCTAGTGCTCCTGCTCCGAAACAGCACTTGCCGTTTTGCCTGGCGCCGCGCCTTTTTTGTTGTGGAATTTGCGGCCGCTAGGGGCGTCTAGATTTCTATGCTGTATGAGCGGAACGAGACCCATTCCCCTTCGCTTATGGATGTCCACTTTCACTTTCAACAGCTCACAAGATAAAAACGTGTCTTGTCACCTCGACTTCGAAATCTTTATTATGACAACAAAATCAGCAATAGCCTTTTGTTTCCTCGTTCTTCTAATATAAAGGTACTATATAGTTACTGGAAATGTGAATTGTGAAATGTGTCACTTCCCCCGATTTCATGGGACCTCAACGGCGTTTTTAGCCGAAAATCGTAGCATGTAATCTAATGGCGGTGTGAAAGTGATATTTCGATCCCCTTCAAATTGTTCCACGAGCTCCACATATGTTGTTTCTGATATTTTTGTTTGATTTCTCGTAAGAACCTTAAAACTTTTTAGAAAGCTGTGTTTCTTCACATTTTTCATGCCGACGGCCTCGGAACAAAACATTGATACTTCTGCATGAATAATCTTTATCTAGCCTCTTAAACAGCATATTTGTAGCCCAGCGCATATCATGACTGAGATCAGAAGATATTTACTCTCTACCATGTTGTTAGATGGTCAGCTTAGGTCCCGTGAAACGCGGAACTAAGGGGCGGGACTTTCGAGCTCTATAGACGAAGCAGCAAATTCATAAGCAAGGGGGAGAATCGCACATATGATAAAGCCACTTAAACGTGGAGAGAGCTGAATGCAAGGAAGGGAACCTGGCTAATTACAGAAGACGAAGAAATTTAATTCGCACAAAATCTCGAACCCAATGTCTGTCTAATTTAGTTCAATGCAGATTTTCGGCAGAACCACTAGAGGCCGCTATAAAGTTGTTCATATCGGTGTGTTTATGTCAAAGTTGAATAGGATATCTTTAACAAGCCCCAAATTGCTCAACATTTCGCTGGTCGATCAAGGAGGGGCATGTGGCTGAAAACGAGGCATTATTAGGAAACTTGTTAGTGGCTCTGGTAATCACACGCTTTCTCTCCTATGAAGGCACGAAGTTGCCGCTTCACCTACAAAGGGACGTATCGTGCGTACGTTCTGAAAGACAGCTGTGACGTTACACAGAAGTGTGTGGGGATTGGTTGTTCCACCATCCTAATGCGTGGCGTTGAGTGCCATGGTATTTTGATAGACAACCGTTTATCCCACCCACACTCTCTCCGAGCTCGCCCAGACCCTTGTACAGCTTTTTGCTGTACGGGTCTGGCTCGCTAGGCTAAACCTTTGTGCTTCTTTTACTAAACCTTCCACATGGTATGACACATACAGTGTTGCCAGATTTTCTACGACAAATAAGCGATTGACGCCCTAAAAACAAGCCCAAAATAAGCGACTGACGGGCGTCGTGAAAACAAGCCGCCGGAGGGGTGGGTTGTCAGCAGTGTTGCCAATTTAGCGACTTTTGGCCACCTCTGGCGACAAAAAAAAAATCATCTAGCGACTTAGCAGGCTCAATCTGACCGAATCTAGCAACTATTTCGCTTGTCTTGTGAGAGGCAAATCAGTGTCCCTCCCCATGACACCACACAATGCATTTCCAGTGGCGGGTAGAGACAGACGATGCACCAAGGTGTGGCAGCTTTTGTGATACGCACAGGAATTCTCATGCACGTACATCCCCAGACAGCACGAAGCATCTTGCCGACGTTGGCTATAGGGCGGTGACATCGGCAAAACGAGGCCTTTTTTGCCTTATAATCGTCATGCCAATTAGGTTGGTTTTAGATCGGCAAAATAGCGGCAGAAAAGACGGTTTCCTGCCATGGTTTGCCGATGGTTTGTCAACTTAACTCCAACATCGGCAGTGCGACGCTTTGCCGATCAATTCCCTGCAGTTCCCTTCCGATGGTTTGCCAATGGTTTGCCAATGGTTTGCCAACCTAACCCCAACCATCAGCAACGCGACGTTTTGCCGAGCAATTTCCTAATGTTTCCTACCGATGCTTTGCCAACTTAACACCGACCATCAACTGACAATGTCCCAAACACAGTTTATCGGCAACGCGACGCTTTGCAGATCATTTGAAGACCCCTGCTTGCTTGCAACCTGAGCAGCGCGAGTTCTGTTTGAAATTATTTCAGTTGTCAAGGGAACAAACAATTTCCGTTTACTTTACTAGACATCGCAGTAGCCACCTCAATCGTTTTTAGTTAGACGGCATTGCCATCATTTCCGTGGAAATGTAGGTTTCAGCATTACAAGTCAGTCAACATTTAATTAGGTTGCTGAAATAAATCTCTTTACCTGTCATGCTGTGTCGAAGGACCTCATCGAGTTTCTATCGATATCCGACCTCACTTTTCCTTACCGTTAGCAAGTTAGCTAACATGTCAATCGTACCCAGCAACCAGGTGAGTTTTTGTTTGGTTTTATAAGTTATAGTTTGAGATGTCACATTGTATGTAGGTCGTGTGTAGTCTAACAGCGTTTTCTATTGTAATATAAATGTAGGCATACTGCTCCCGTAATCAAGTTTCCTGCTGGAGTGGGGCTGTTGATTCTTGTCTAGCCCATGATGACTGATTGAAAGGACATTACAGGCTACGGTATGTAACACAACGATTATCTTTGTTGAACTTGCAATGCACAGGAAACACACACCACGTGAAGTGAGATAAAATAATATTGCATCACATTCATAGCCCTTACTAATACTATAAGTAAGTCAAATAACTCCTGAGTTCATAGCCTTCACTGCAATGTGTTGCTCTCGTTTTCACAGTCAATTCACAAGTCAAAATCAGATCAACAGACAGGGACATCAACCTTCTCTTGGGAATATGCCAGATATGCCATAACAAGAAAAAATGGTAAGTCTATCACTACATAAGATCCATAACAAAATACTCTTAGTTAAATCTTAAATGTGACCTGGTGGCATTATTGCATTAATGCTTTGCACACTTAATGAATAAGGTCCTCAAGTGTGTAGAGTTTCGCTGAGTTCGTTGTTTATTTACATTTTCCTCAGCATAACTGTACAGCTGACACCGCTGCCTTCTGTATCATAACAAAGCCTGTCACTTCCACGTTTAGTTCTTCTTATGTGACCGAAGTCACTGGCTACTGCACCAGAGAGGGCCTCTGCACTCATTGCTGGTCCTATGATGCCATCTATTGGCGAAAACGTGCAACAACATAATTAAACTAAAAGACAACTTCTGACAGGACAACAAAAAGACAGGGAATGAGAATAAGGGAATAACAAATAGACAAAAATGGGGGGTCCACTACACTTGCATACAAACTGATTGTGATGCTGTCACTCATTTTCTAGTCTATATCTTGGACTGAAAAATTATTACATTATTATGTTTTCAGGTGTTTTGCCCCTGCGGTTGTGAAGAGGATGCTGTGTAGGTGGCAGCATGAACGTGCCACACAGACATTGGCTAAACTACTCGGTAGGTATAACGAAATAAAAGAAACCACCCCCTCAACCCTGTTTATGCTGCACTGTACCTATTATAACCAGTTTTTATATAGACCATTATTTGAAATACTATGAGAGCCTTTCTGTTAGGATACTGTACAGCAGGGATGGGCAACTGGAGGCTCGGGCGCCACATGCAGCCCAACTTCTCACTTTTTAAAAAAAAAGAAAAAGGACAGTTTTTAAGCCCCTACAAATCAATAGTGTAAGCATTCAGGTATAAGTAAAGAAAAAGTGAAGTATCCATTTGTAAAGTCTCTCAAGTGCGTGTTACCGATTGTGGTAATTAAAAATGTTGGCCCACCTTACAATGAAAGTTGCCCACCCCTGCTGTACAGCCTACATCACTTGTACATGTCCTTACCAAATATGACATTGTTCATGCCTAAAAGTTATATGTCTAAATGTAAACCATAATATTAAATTGTGATGGACAGAAATCAACTAAACCAACATATTACATTCTGAATGTAGTTGCGCAGTGATACTGAGACCAACTTGTTCCTGTCTTTATTTGCCAGGCTTCTACACTTGCCCTCAGAGTTCACATATGGTTAAGTGCACAGGTGTCCATCCAGGTTCAGACTGATGCTGGCAACAAGAGGAAAACATGCTGATTGGTAAGTGAGATCCCTGCTCAACAAAAATCCACACAGCACAAGTAAGCCTAGTTTGTGGTATCAAATGTAAAATGTAAGTTTCATCAAAAAGTTGTAGAACACATCTGAATAAATTACAGGCCATAAAAGTAGTGAATGGGCAGGGAAAACACAACCAGTTAGGCTTATGAATTACTTTGACTCAGCACAGCACAGGCGATGCTACCATTCCTTATGACACAGAGGTCTGCTATTCCATTGTAAATATTGACTGGAAATGTTCATGTTTCAACTGTTTAAAAACATTGGACTCAGGGGAAAAATCTCTAGGTGTATATAAGTGAAAGCCCACCTTTGCCATTGTGACACAGCACACAAGTATACACTGCACACAACGAAATTGCATTTTATGCCTCACCTGTGCAAGGGTGCAGCCTACATTGGCATCCCAAGGGAGCGGTATGTTGCAGTGTGCCGGGAAGGTACCATGCTTGGGGTACCTCAGTCATGGAGGATGGAGGAGAGAGCACTGGTTAATTACTCCCTCCACCAACCTGGCGGGCTGGGAGATGAACCAGCAACCTTTGGGTTGTTCAGCCCTGGGCTACAGGACACCCTAACCGCTTACCAATGACTGCCCCACTTATCCATGACTGTATAGGAAATACCACAGAGTAGCGAGTACACTTTTAAATTAAAAGGGTCAATATAGATGATAGACTTTTCATCCACAGGCAGGACTTAGGCTACATACAGTAGATGGTGAAATCCTGCTTACAAAAACTGTTCTCAATAAATAGTTGTAAACTTTTCACATGTCAAAGTCATAGCCTAAACTGTAGGGTATGTTCTCATTTAAAGGGTGACTTTCACATCCAGCCCATGTTCACAGATTTTTTTTTCTCCTGCAGGAATGATTCAACGATGGACACTTTGCTTAATTGTGGAAAAAATAAATGGAAAAACGTCTATGATTTCTTGTGTTTTCATTGGTGAGGCATATGGGATAACCACTGATCAGGAAGACCTCAAATAAGGCGGAATTCCACTGCAGCGGTGAGAACATTCAGACGTCTTTTTTGCTTATGGAAAGAGCTGATTTTCTAGCATGCTAGGTTCATAACTGCAACCTAAAATCAGCTGTTCCTCGAGACGTCAGGATGCTTTCCTCGCGCAGATGGGGTACGTCGAGTAGGTCGTAATTAAATCGGGTGGATATAAGGGGGTTAAACGTCGGCGAGATGCATGTAAATAAATGCATCGGCAAGATGTCTTTGAAAGAGCGGCAGCTCATCGGCCAGATGCTGGGCAGACGTCGGGATAGCCAATGCATCGGTAAAACGTAGGCATTCCATCGGACGCCGCTCTTTTGCCGCACGTCTGCCCAACATCTTGCCGATGAGCAAACGCTCTTCTATAGACGTCTTGCCGATGTATTTTACATCGGAAAAAATACATCTTGCCGACGTTGGCAAGACACAAGTGTGCTGTCTGGCACCATTTCTCAATCGCCTAGTAAGCACACTTGGAAGTGTGTCAGCCTAATTAGTCATGCCCAGTGATTGGATAGTCTTTGACGAACTCTGTGGAGTATCCAATCACTGGGCGTGACTAATTAGGCTGACACACTTCCAAGTGTGCTTACTAGGCGATTGAGAAATGGTCTGGGTCTGCTTGTATGAGGGTACGGCAAGCGATATGGGACAAAGATATGGTAGGAACCGAATGTCAACATAAACTGAGATTGCACAATCTTCGATATGATCACCAAATGTTTTAGGACTGTCTTTTATGTTATGCCTACACTTTGGAATTAGTCTAGATCAGAGTATTGTTGTTACACAGGTATATTTGATTTACCTAAACTGTACCCTGTACTTAACTTTACTCGGTCTACCCTACAAGCATATGACAAATTTAAATGAGCACTAGCAGGCTGGCCGCACCGACCGCAGTGAATCTCGGGCACATGGCGACAAAAAACTCATCTAGTGCCTTTAGCGACTTTTTGGTGCATGTGGCGACTTTTTAAAACGTGCATTTTCAGTGACAAATGAATCGTTTTTCCACATAATTCTGACTGCGCCGCCGTCAGAAGCGTTTCCCACGGTTAAGCGGGGCTGCAGATTAGCTCTGATCTCCAAAAAGTAGGTAGCACCGCCCATTTCTACTGTGGACGAAGGCATGTGGGCACATTTTCTGTAGATCAGCGCGGCGTGCGTGACGCTGTGACGTCATACGTAACGTCACAATGTCTTCTAGCGACTTTTCAGCGAGCCAATAGCGACTTTGGCTGATTTTATTTTGGCAACACTGGTTGTCATTCGCGTGCCTGATCAGGGATGACCTTGCTCTTTGCAGGGGTCTGCGTGGCAGCGAAAATCCCCACAAGTGACCACAGAAAGTGGGGGTTAACAATTTTGTAGTAAGGTCACTTGTAAGGATGAGTGAGAAAAAACGAGTTGCCATTGAGAAACACATTCAAATCACCGGCAGAGCAGGAGAAAACAGCAAGCCCAAAAAAAAACGCAACCCGCGACTTTCCAAAATTAAAAGCTTATAATAAGCGGACTTGGCAACACTGGACACATACGAAGAAGAAATAAAGGCCTTAAAGACGAAATGAAGCAGTGACCTAATATAGGGGTCTATAATACCAGTAAGATAAGCCAGCAAATATATTTTCTTTTGAAGTCTGAAATTTAAGCCGTTAATAAAAAAAAATAAAGCACAAACGCGTAACGTTACTGTTAACGTTTCCAACCAACAGCGGGTGACGTCACGCGAATGGTAGTGTCCTATTCTAATGCTGTTATGATAGTAGTGAATTAAACATTTGGGCCTTGCGTGGCTGATTTGCTTAACCCAAATGAAGCAAGAATACGTGTTTGGGTGGGACAGAACAAATATGAGGCATGAAGGTAGACAAGACATCCGATCACATGAACTACAGGTAAACAAGCAGCTAACAAATTTTGGCATGAGCCAACAAGTCAAGTCAATTAGGTTTTATTGTCAATTTCTTTACATGCACTGGTCATACAAAGAATTTGAAATTACATTTCTTGCTTTCCCATACAGACATAGACTAATCTGGGAAAGGAGATAGACAATATGGACATAGACAGTGCTCATACAGACATTTAAAGTGCAAGACTGGACAACAGAAGACTTGTAGAGGACATACATGATCACTTTCATAATTGTGCAATGTTGCAGTTCCCTACCTGTAGACCAATCTGTCACATATGCAATCTTACATTTTCTTATTTTAGCTGTACATTCTCCATTTGCAACAATTCAGTTGAACGAACATGATGAACTTCAAGGTGGCATGGCCCTGCCTCGTCTTCCTCAGTGACAGGGAGTGTTGTCTTCAGTCGTTTGGCAATGGACTGAATGAAAAGCTTTTCCCTCTTTCCAGGCAAATTGTGTAGGTCCGGCTGCCTTTCCATTAGGGAAATGCCAGCCGCAGATCCTTTTATTAGGAGTAGGAGTGAAATTGTCACGTATGGGGGGGAAAAAGACACACACACATAAACTGTCATTAGTATATTGCATCACAAGCTCCTCCATCATAGACCACTTTGACCGGTAGCCTACTAGTGTGTTACTTTTAGTGTTGCACCGATACCGATACCAGGATCGGTGGATCGGCACTAAAATGGTGGTATCGGTATCGGCGAGTACCAACAAATAGGGCACCGATACTATTTACACATGATTGTAGGACACTTAAAGGCCAACTTCCGATAAAACACAGTTTTACTCACTCCTTTTGAAGATCGGACGGTCACCCGAAGTTAAACTTACTTGCAAGGCTCTCATAGCGGTGCGGCACCTCGCCTGGCTGTGTTTCCCGGTGTTTCCCAATTTACATAAATAATGCAGAGAAACGAGCGAATCACGAAAGCCTTTCTGTGTTTCGTCACGTCGAAAGAAGGCGTTGCCCACAAAGGTTTATGTCGACCCATTTTTCTAAAAACATTTCTGCTTGTTTTCAATACAAGCAACGTCTGGTGGCCCGAAATTTAGCTTAGCTTAGCTATCAGCCGGTTGCTACTCTCAGGTACACACACAGCACAAAGCCTCATCCATACAGCAAGCCCACTCTGGTTGCTCCGTGCCTGCAGCTCGCCTAGGGGTCGCTGTCGAAAGAGCACAGCCCTGAATGGAGCATGCACGCCTCCGTTGGCGCCCCTATAGTGCAGTACCCATTACATTCTCTCCATGAACAGGAGGACTGAGCCAATCAGAGACGCATTTCCACGAGAGCCAATCAGACGCTTTTCCACGAGAAACACGGAACACCCTCTCGTTTCTCCACAAGCATTGCTGGCTTGCAAAAACGGCTTGAAACAAAGCAACCAGAACGTTTTTTTAAAACAAAACCGACGCGTAACACATTCAATGGGGAACACTGCAATATTAATCAAATGACGTTGAGAGGCCATCTTTAAACAGCCTTGAAATTAGTTATTTCATAAAGGTGTTTAAAAAGTACAAAAAGTTTTGCTGGATTCACTTTGTATTGGTCTTTTTCCTGTTTCACAAACGTAGGCAGCAGCCTGTCCCAGCCATGCAATGATTTTACATCCAAGTAGTATGCACTGCAGCCCTTCATATATATGCATTTCAAATATGGTGGTATCGGTCGATACGGCACAGCCAGGTATCGGGTATCGCATCGGGGTCAAAAGATGGTATCGGTGCAACACTAGTTACTTTCTCATTTTTCATGGCCTATACCACGTTACCACAAAAATATAAGTTTGTTAAAACAATATATACATCGGTTTTGCTCAAATAAGTGTCCGAGCTGACCGCCTTCTCACAACTAACAACACGTAAGGCTATCTTCAATATCATACAAAAATTAGACTGGTAATGCGTTACTATAACATTTTCCACGATAGGCATAGACACTAAACGGTTTTACAATCAAAAGATTAGTTTGTTTGGAGGAAAAATAGATCGGGGCTGCCTAGCGTCACAGCTTTCCCACAGCTAACATCTCGCTAGTTAGCTGATGTAAGCTACCTACCATTCAGCTGCTTTCATTCAGATTTTGAATCAAACTTACCGTATCAACTTCAGCCACCTTTTGCTCACTTTGTCGTCGACAGGAATATGGTAAAAAGGGAAGTCATTTCTGTTTTTACACAGCGGGACTCAGCACAGCACCATTTTCATCCACTTGCGGTCTAGTTTTGTTTACATGGTAGTTGATAACGAATGGATCCGGAACTGATGTTTTCAGCCCTGGTGACAGACTGACTTGCAAACCCCATAGGAAACCAGGCAGAGGGACCAGGTGCGACAAGCCAGAGGAGGGCAGCAGAGCAGAGGTCGCAAAGCAACCAGAGTAGGACAGAGAGCAGACACGAAGTACAACGCTCTCAACACGGGATCAGGGTTGTGGTTAAGCCACACCCAGCAAATGTAAGTACGCTTCTAACCGGAATTATTTGTCTGTTGGCTGTAAGAGAAGCTTTCCACTGCTGAGACAGTCTCTCTCTCTCTTTAACCCCTTGGAGGCATCGCCACTGCCGGCTTGACGTGCGGAGGAGGAGCCGCCAACTGGAAGGGACGGTAACCCTAGCATATCATGCTGAGGTAATTGCTATGGGCTTTGGGATCGCTGCTGCGAAAAACAATCCAAAAGAAAGAAGGATGAGACACACACCAACCAGACTACTGTTCCACACACCCAGCTGTTGAAGAAACAACAACCCCTGCAAACAAAACCAACAAGACTGAACAAGACCAAAAGATCATGGATGGCAACAACGATAAGAGAGTGGCGAGCTTCCAAGACCCACCTCTGAGGAGCAAGGAGGAACCAAAGCCCAGCAAGGACATGGAGACACATCAGATTGGTGATGGGGGCAGACAAGAGTGAGAAGTAAAGGCTAAGAAGCTGAAACAACACCTGGCTGTGGACGAATACACACATTTTGACATCTTGAGGGACCTCGCCAGCCTTCTCCTGTACACCCTACTTCTGTTCGTCTGGGTCTTTGCAGCCATCTGCACTCGAAACATGAAAGTCAATGGCTCCGTCTGATGTGATTGACAGCCAGGGCCTTTTCCAGGACTTTGATAATTTTTTAGATCATGCAAATGAATCAAGAAACCCTGGATGAAGCCTGCTACCTGCCACAATTGACTGAGATCATGCAGCAGAATTATGCAACATCACCTCAATTATGTGGTCAAAATAAATGTTTTCTGTTTTGATTTGAAATGAGGATCTGTTCTCTGTGGTGATCTGTTTTATTTATTACATAAACACGGTGTGATGACTGTCTTTAATCTTATAGGCCAAGGCTTCCCCGGCTGGTCATAATGGGTAATATGTGTGTCAGATAAGATGTACTTATTTGTGTTTCTGTTGACTTGTCATTTCAAAATCAAATTTCAATTGTGTCCATGTAAAGATATACCCACTACCCCCATTCTCAATTACCTCATTGTTGGTGTTGTATTCAGTATACGTTTCTCACAGGTGTCTTGCCTGTACATCTTAGGCTTACTCCCTCTGTGTACATGACTGGACATTCACCGCAAATGTCTTATACTTTTTTTTAATTATTATTTATTCGCAGGCTGTCCAACGTAAACAGTGTTCCGACCTGCTGTAGTGGATGAAGGATATCTGCAAACCATTTGTGGTTCTTCTGCAAATCAGCGGAAAACTATGACGAATTCTTTGTGAGTTGTCTTATGCCGTGTACAGACCAAGAGCGAACGGGGCGAACGAAGCGACGGAAGTCATTATTTCTCTATGGAGGGCACGCGACCTGCGCTACCAAAGCGAATTCGCCAGTAGCGAAGCTTCTTGCGTGACCAGAGCGAATTTTGAAGATTAAACTAAATCTAATCGCAGGCGAATTCGCTCTGACGCTGTTCGGCGACAACCAATCGGAAAGTTCATATCTCCGAATGTCCCAGGCTGTCAAGCCAGAGCCGTTATGTGATTAGCTGAATGAAACATGTCAATGCTGCGTCTCGAGCGAATACAGCGTATTCAAGGCGAAACTTCTTCTGCTACCCACGCTACCAGGCAGCGTAGTTCGCTCTTGGTCTGGACACGGCATTAAGCTGGGCTTACACTGTGAGACGTTTGGCACTCTTTGGGAGTTGGTCCGAATTCTTGCTAAATCGCAGGTCAATCGTGAGTCTCGCATCGTGCAGTGTACATGGGGTAACGACAATCGCATTTATTTTTCCTCTATTCATTTGAGTTAGCGGGAAAAAAAATTAGGCCTTCAAAGAAAAGAACACGGTCCCTAAAGTCGAATATGGCAGAGTTTCCCCGATGTTTTGAGGTTGCTTTGCTGCCTCTGGCACTGTACTGCTTGACTGTGTGCATGGCATTATAAAATCTGAAGACTATCAACAAATTTTACAGCATAATGTAGGAGTCCACCCCTGAATCCCATAGAAAACCTATGGAGAGATCTCAAAACAGCAATGTGGAGAACGCACCCTTGAAATCACCTCACCTCCAATACTATTGGCCAGCACTGTAGGCCTATATACCAAATGCTCTCCCAGGTTTTTTCAAGTCGCATTGCGTTCCGAATCCAGTAGAACAGGTCTCGTCTTCGTCATCGCAAGCGTCCTCGAGATCAGTCAGCAGCTGACAGAAAGAAATGTACACAAACGTCAGCGTACACTGACATTGTTTTACCACAATGACATCACTGGCTTATGATAGTAGCCGATTTACAGATCATTACAACCTCTCTGTTCAAGGTGGTGAACCGTTTGACTATGCAGTGTTGGGAATAACGGCGTTTAAATAAACGCTGTTACATTTTTCAGTAACGGGTAATCTAACTAATTATTCTTACTGTCAGTATAACGCCGTTGCAATTTCATACACTCCGTTACTGCATGTTACTGTTTTAGGGTAGCCTATGCGTCGTTTAAATGTGTGTGTGTACTTCGAGAACATCCTTGCTTCGCATGTCGGCATCACTGCCTTGGGAAGTTTCGCCGCGGTAAACAAAGAGTGCTCGTCCGATCATTATCCTCCTAGTGAGATAAAAACGGTTCTTCAGTCAGAATAGGTAAATAACATGCTCAGAACTTCATCGTGATTCAACTTCTCACTAACCACGATGAAATAGCTCGCTGATAGTTCGCTGATAACAACACAAACTCAACTCGCACGCTTCGAGACAAAGACGCAAAGTGGCTACTTCCGCATTTTGTGGTCGCGTCACAGGTCGCGTCTTTTACTGCTTCACGACTCTGTGAACTACAAAATGACGTAATCGTAGTCTTGTTTGAAAGGGTAGCATTTAGTAATAATTAAAATGTAAATACTACATTTAGTAGTAATTTAAAGTTGGATTTAACATGCACATTTTCAGTTGAATTTAAATAAGCCTATTAAAATGTGTTATTTTCTTTTATAAAAAAATATATATATTTTTTTGTCCATCCAGTGGCGTTGGTTTAGGCTTATTATGTTGCAATAAATTGTTGTTTGTAACGTCACCTGTCTTTACTGTCCTTCTCTATGTAGTTTATGAAACATGGTCGGGGGGCGAGTAACGCAATAGTTACTTTGATTCCGGAGTAACTCAGGAAGTAACTCAGTTACTTATTTGGAGAAGTAACTAGTAACTAGTAACTTTTTCAAAATAACTTGCCCAACACTGGTTTTAGGCCTACTATTAACTAGATTTGCTACTAGGTCTACAGCTTATTAGC
Organism: Engraulis encrasicolus; assembly: GCF_034702125.1. NCBI lineage: Eukaryota > Metazoa > Chordata > Actinopteri > Clupeiformes > Engraulidae > Engraulis > Engraulis encrasicolus. The sequence goes on along the minus strand of NW_026945530.1, from coordinate 11,963 downwards.
TACCATATCAGACGTGCCAAAGTGAATTCACATCGTAACCACTGTTGCCAAAAGAAAATCAGCCAAAGTCGCTATGGGCTTGCTGAAAAGTCGCTAGATGACGTCACGGCGCGCTGATCTACAGAAAACGTGCCCACATGCCTTAACCAGTGTTGCCAATTTAGCGACTTTGTCGCTAGATTTAGCGACTTTTGGCCACCTCTGGCGACAAAAAAAATCATCTAGCGACTTAGCGACTTTTCAGGCTCAATCTGGCCGAATCTAGCGACTATTTCGCTTGTCTTGTGAGAGACAAATCAGTGTCCCTCCCCACGACACCACACAATGCATTTCCAGTGGCCGGTAGAGACAGACGTGACACATGATGCACCACGGTGTGGCAGCTTTTGTGATACGCACAGGAATTCTCATGCACGTACATCTGCTTGTATGAGACTACGGCAAGCGATATGGGACAAAGATATGGCAGGAACCGAATATCAACATAAACCGAGATTACACACTCTTTGATATGTTCATCAAATGTTTTGGGACTGTCATTTATGTTATGCCTACACTTTGGAATTAGATCAGAGTCTTGTTGTCACACAGGTATATTTGATTTACCTAAACTGTACCCTGTACTTAACTTTACTCGGTCTACCCTACATATAAGCATATGACAAATTTAAATGAGCACTAGCAGGCTGGCCGCACCGACCGCAGTGAATCTCGGGCACATGGCGACAAAAAACTCATCTAGCGCCTTTAGCGACTTTTTGGTGCATGTGGCGACTTTTTAAAACGTGCATTTTCAGTGACAAATTAATCGTTTTTCCACATAATTCTGACTCTGCGCCGCCGTCACAAGCATTTCCCACGGTAAGCGGGGCTGCAGATTAACTCTGATCTGATCTACAAAAAGTAGCTAGCACCGCCCATTTGTACTGTGGACGAAGGCATGTGGGCACGTTTTCTGTAGATCAGCGCGCCGTGCGTGACATTGTGACGTCATACGTAACGTCATGACGTCATCTAGCGACTTCTAGCGACTTTTCAGCAAGCCCATAGCGACTTTGGCTGATTTTCTTTTGGCAACACTGATGCCTTCGTCCACAGTACAAATCGGCGGTGCTAGCTACTTTTTGGAGATCAGAGCTAATCTGCAGCCCTGCTTAACCGTGGGAAACGCTTCTGACGGCGGCGCAGAGTCAGGATTATATGGGAAAACGCTGAATTTGTCCCCTAAAATGCACGTTTAAAAAAGTCGCCAGATGCACCAAAAAGTTGCTAGATGAGTCTTTTGTCGCCAGTGCTCGGGATTCACTGCGGTCAGTGCGGCCAGCCTGCTAGTGCTCATTTAAATTTGTCATATCGGTATGCATATCCCAAGGAGCCGTACAGTTGAGGTCAATCAAATATACCTGTGTAACAACAAGACTGATCTAATTCCAAAGTGTATGCATAACATAAATGACAGTCCCAAAACATTTGGTGACCATGACCAATGACCATATCGAAGATTGTGTAATCTCGGTTTATGTTAACAGTTGGTTCCTGTCATACCTTTGTCCCATATCATGTGTATGAGAATTCCAGTGCGTATCACAAAAGCTGCCACACCGTAGTGCATCCACTGTGGTGCATCATGTGTCACGTCTGTCTCTACCCGCCATTGAAAATGCACTGTGTGGTGTTGTGGGGAGGGAGACTGATTTGCCTCTCACAAGACAAGCGAAATAGTCGCTAGATTCGGCCAGATAGAGCCTGAAAAGTCGCTAGATGATTTTTTTGTCGCCAGAGGTGGCCAAAAGTCGCTAAATCTATCGACAAAGTCGCTAAATTGGCAACACTGAGCGTAATGGTTATCAGCTGACGACCTAACTTCACTCGAAGCCCGTAGCTCTACGACTCATAAAGCTAGCTATAATCAGAAGGGTGGCACTTACCTCAGCTAGCGCTCGCTTGCGGCTCACAGATCCACGTCCTGGGGGGGCACTTGATCTACTGATAGCACCTTGCCGATGTATAGATGGTACTGCATCCACAGCCAGCCTGACAAACGCCTTGTCCTTCAGTCCCATCGAATACATCCTGAGGTCCTCAGGGCGATAATCGTCTGGTTTGAAATGGATCTCACAAACGACACTGTTTTTGGTTACGGACGAGCCGGTGAAGTCAGCCCGTTTCGTCTGAACAAACCGGACCCAAATGATGTGCCCTGTGTTAGGGTTGTAGAACAACCACCACAAGCACACTTGTTGACCATTTTCTAAACTGACTTTCTTACACTGACTATATCTGGCTGGCTATTCACTGACACTGGGTAGCGGCGATGCTACAAGGTGAGGTGAAGTCTGCGTCCAGTGTCTGTCTTGGTGGACTAGCTAGAACTTTGGACTCGCCTGACGTCAAACACTCTCATTGGCTTGGAGCCGCAGGTCGCTGCAATCGTTATTGAAAGTATCTACTAAAACACTAAATTTCGCTTTGAGATACGAGTCACATGACTCGTAGTTATGTCATTTTTAATTCCCAGTAAGGAAATAAATAAACCTGCGATATACACTTTAAGGGGTCTGACACACCAAGGCGGTAACGCGGCGCGGAACGGCCGCGGTTTTTACCGGCGTCAGTGAAAATACATTGAAACCTATCTGTCCTTACACACCAACCGGCGGTAGTCGGGCGTCAGCGGCGCGGGAGCCGGCTCCGCGCCGCGCTGGATTTGGAAAATAGAACTCGAGCGTATTTTTCACGCCGGCGACCGGCGGTGTCTCATTCAAATGAATGGCAAAGTAGCACGCTAGCTTTAGCTGTGGGGAGGGTTTTGAACAGGACTGGCCGCGCACGCCGACGCTGTCAGTGTGCAAGGCAGAGAAAAGCACGCCGGCCAAAACTAAGCAGAAAGACCGCGTCCGTCCTGCGACCGTTCCGTTCCACCTTGGTATGTTTTGGCCCTTAATGTGACTGCGTGTGTGGCTGCGAGGCAAAGACTCTTGGATGCCACAGCTCTGCACGCATGGATCGGCCACTTTACGCACATAGAGAGAGGGTGGATAAACAATTGCGCAGAGGAATAGGCACCTGCGCTTAATGTGTCTTACTGAGGGAAAATCTTGTCAGACACTGAAAACGTAGCCGCGATTATGCCTTTGCGCTTACCATTCACCGCCCATTGCTCTTCAGTAATTGATGGCGACAGTGATGTGTAGGCCACCATTTGGTTTCTGCATTTAATCTGGTGGATACCTGCAAACTCAAGAGGGTTGAGGTGACAAACTAATCGCGGCATCACGGCGACGACCCAACCCCCCCCCCCCCCCCCAAAAAAAAAGAACAGTGGAAAAGACAATATTTTATTAGAAATGAGACTTCTGAATTAATTTTATTCATCACCAGCCAATATGTCATACAAGCTAAACATACACTCACCCAGAGGCAATTCTAGGTTGAGCTGGGACTGGGGATGGGCATACGGTGAAAATTTCTTTGTCGATCGTCGGGAGATTTAAAGTGATACTGTCCCATTTTTGGAAATAATCTTATTTTACACCTCCCCTTGAGTTAAATAACAGGGTTTTATCGTTCTCCTGTACTTTCAATCGTTTTCTAGTTATGGCAGTGCAAATGTTACCTCCAAGCTAACAGTTAACATTGAGTCCTATGAGACCTTAGCCTTTATCTGGTCTCATAGGACTCAATGTTAACTGCTAGCATGGAGGTAAAATTTGCACTGCCATACCCCGAGAACGCTTGAAAGTACAGGAGAACGGTAAAACCCCATTAATTAACTTAAGGGGAGAAGTAAAATAAGCTTATTTCCAAAAATGGGACAGTATCACTTTAATCATTATTAATCGGTTAACCATTAACATTTTTATATGAAAAACAGCACACATTTAGGCCCACCATGCCCTATACTCTTGTATAACAAAAATACATCAAAAACATCATGTTTTTCTCAGAGGATTTGTTTTTATTTACAACACAAGTGTCAAGTTAAACCTGAATTGGTGCGCAATGTGCTAATGAGGGAGGCTTCAAGTTGCGGGCCAACAACGAAGGTAGCGGTGCAGACATCGAGGCGAGGATAGGTTGAGCTAAATCACCGCCGTCTTTTACAAGGCTTGGATGCGCAATGTTCAAGTGATACATCATGGTCGTTGTCGATGAACTGTATTTGTAATTCACATTGCAGTAACTACAGTACACTTTGTCATTTTCTAACCGAAAATGGTCCCACGCCACACTTCGCCGAGACCTCTTCATGGTTAGGCAAAGCCTGCTCTATGGAAGCCCGCATGTAACAAACAAGTCAAGCCAGGGTACGGTGATGGTGAGATATTGCCCCCTGCTGCCCAAATTGTGTAGGTGTAACAGCGAAATGCATTGCATTGAGGACATGCACTAATGACCTACATTCACATTTTTTTGTTTAACGGTTCATCGGTGAAAATTAATTTCTTCGACTAAATGTTAAATGATCAATCATCGGTTAATCTGTGAATTATGCCCATCCCCAGCTGTGACACCAAGCGAAAATTCAACAACTACTGTAGGCCTATAGTCTTAGCTGTTATTCACCATCTTGTTTGGGGCCCCCAAGCGGCTGCCTACCGTAAATCCTCTAATTGTGGCCTGTATTCCATTACTGGCCGGGATTCTAATATTGGCCGGTCTCGCGGTCGGCGGATGTAAATTGGGGCCGGTCTCTTGTACAGGCCGGGTCTAAAAATAGAATCAATGATTTATTTTCCGTTTACCGGATATCTCACGTTGTTCTCAAAATCCACAACTGTAATCATTAAGCTGGTTAACATTAGACATAGTTCCTCACTCCGAAAAAGGACTCATTTGCTACTATAAAACAAACGGTGCACACGCCAAAGACTAGTTATTACATGTGAGCAGTGTGTTAATATCAGCTGTGTGAGAGCGACCGCTTCGGTCAGCTTTCCTGAAGACGCGTGGGTAACCTATAGCAACAACCCAGAATACAGCCAGAGGCAGAGCGCGCCCATACAGAAAGAGATTTTGCCTTGGTTGCAAAGTTGTGGGAGCCCTCGTCGTAAATGCATTTGCCTGTCAAACTTTTACTATGCGTTGCCAGTGGAGGAAAATTTTAGAATGGAGGAGATTTTAGAATGAGAGGGGACATATGGCGGCCATCTTGGTGACGCCTCCGGGGTGCTATTTCGCGATTAAGTAGACCAGATCTGAGAGTCAATGGGAAAAATGAATGGGGAAACTGAGTATAGGACGGAGGGGAACCCAGCGGTTGTGAAAACCATATGGTTGAAACGACCGTGAAAAACTGATCAATCTAGACTACTTGGTTGTATCATACGAGTCAAAATAAAGCTTTTTGAGCCACTTTTCTCACGGTTTTTTTTGACAGAGCGCAGGCGCAGTAGTTCCATAACGGCACGAGAGCAACGGCTTTTCACAACTGAGCATGTGCATAATTTCGCGTGCGCCGATGCAGCCAGATGATTGGATCACTGGCAACGCAGCTCAGCAGGCACATTGGCTCTTGTTACCAGAAAGGCGGGAGATGTGCGGGTAGACGCCATATTTGCGTTACGAATCTTCACCGTTAATTTCTATGTACCTGTCCTATCTTCTCTTACTAGAATATTTCTGAGGAAGGGACACACGCCTCGTGAGTAAAAAATGGACTGACGATGGTCTCCTAGTCATTCGCACCATACCGTAACTATTATGGTAACTGTAGCCTACTTTTTCAGTAAATGAACCAAGTATTTTATTGGTTCAAAATACGGTAGACACATGGTTTTATTCATTCCATTGGTAGTCTGTTTTGCTTAGGAATATTGGCCTGTCTCTAATTCTGGCCTCCTTCCAATTATGGCCTGGTCCAAGATTCACTTGAGTAAATAAAGGCCCTGGCCAATATTAGAGGATTTACGGTATCTAGCCTAGTGACAAGAAGCCCCTCTCGCTGCACTCACGATCTGTCAAAATTTAAGTTGTCCTATTTACCAGCCAAAAGGAGGGAGCACATGGTCACTTGAGGTTGTCTTAACTTTGAGCCCCACTGCAATTGACTATGAGATTAAAGGGCAATTCCGGCCAGTTTGGATTCATATGACTCCTAGAAGGAACGCAATTCGCTCATCCAGTTATTATAGAGAGAGAGGCGCTGTCGTAATATACTGTTTGATATTTTGAGATGGATCCTCCGTTGGGGTGGTTAAATTGAAGAGTTTGGTGGCCATGGTTATCTTTTTCGAACCAGAATATTTGTCACAGATAAAGAATTATTCTTCCAGGAGTCATGTGACACCGTGACGTCACTAAACTGCGTTCAGTGACAGAGAAGTGAATCTGCGAGACAATAACAACACAGGACATGGGAACGTGTGAATATGTTTCTTGTGGCTCGTCTTTGGTGGACAAAAATTACTATGAAGTATCACTTTGGCAAACCATTTTGCGGACGTAGTTGGAAGGCGGAAGCTGAGAGAGGTAGGTGCGCCACTTTTGAAAACTCCTGTTGTATCGTACCTGTGCTACCTAATGGAACTGTGAACCACTAGATCGACTTGTATGGACCCATACACCACGGCCAAATCGTTCAAAAGGTTTTAATGCACGCTAAGAGCTTTAAAACAGGCCAAATACCTGCCCGACGGGCCAGGGTTTAACCGAAAACAGCGCAATTGAACAACTTTGCGCAGCACGCATGAAAAATTCTCGCGGTTTCCCCTTTCATCCTTTTCCCTGGGTCCACCCAAGATGGGATATGAATCCAAACTGGCCGGAATTGCCCTTTAAAGCATTTGCTGTTGTTGGCTTAAGAGGGTAAATAATATACAAATAAAATTAGCTATAAATAGTACCAACTTGGCATTTTGGTGAATTTATGAATTAATAATAGTCGAATTTCAGCATTTCACCAATAGAAAGTTGTTGTACTATGAAGAAGCATTAGATTGTAGAAGAAGATAAAGACAGATGTCATCTAGGTTATTATAGCTATTGAGGGGCGGTGGCATGACAAATAGCCATTGCTATCGCATTCCTCTGACGTTTATGAAGGTTTCATTGAGTGTAGGCTATAATAGAGTGGGCCTCTCGCTATACCCGGTTAAATGATCAGACATAAGGGAATCACATTTAGTTCTCTGCCAATCTATAGCGCAGTAGGGCCCTGCCTACTGTCATTCTAACACATTTTCTCACTCTGAAGTATTCAATACCGTATCAAAAGTATCAAAACAAGCATCAAGATGTTGTCGTCAATTCAAATAAAGCTAAGCATCCGTGTTAGGACCGCTGACCTGCTGCCGTTGGGCTATTTATTTTCACAAGTGGACGTAGCTAATGAAACCATTCACAATTCCAAAACCCTGCTCATTTCGATCAACGGTCATTTGTTAAAGGAAAGCGATAGTACCGTGATAATGACACTGCGATACGTGTGTTTCGCAACCACCGTTTCATCAGCTGTTCACTCCGACTGATGCCTCGAAGTTTTACTGCTAGAAGAACTAGCCTCTGAATTAGATCAACAGAATGTCGCTCAACCGTAATATGTACACCGTATTCAGTCTATCTGTCTGTAGTCTGTCTCCGTCTGCCTACAAACCCACCCCCCCCGCCCCGCCCCAAAAAAAAAACTTCGGATCCACACGATTCGCGTAAGTAAGCGAATTTCGCCGACAGGTAACAAGTTAGTGGATTTGGGGGATATGATTGTGTTGACAGGTCTTTTCCAGGGATGACTTTGAATATGCCATGTTTACAGACATTTACGGCCCCTTCTTCATCCATCCTTCCATCCCTTCCTGTGCATCTTTATGTACATAGATGCCGTCTAAAGCCGGGCATACACTTGCTACGTGTACATGATGTTTTTGAATCGGATCTAATAGATCGGATTTAAGTAGATCGGATTAAGAGTTATTTTGCGACGTGTATACATGGCAATTTCACTTAAATGCGATTAAACGTCTGGGGAAAATAAAGCATTGCGATTGGACTGAGGACACACGTGCTGAGTGAGCCAAATAAGGCGTGGGGGCGTGGTCGTCAAACCTCCGGGGAACTACTGGGACACAAGCTTATCTTCAGCCCGAAAATGAATTCCCTCAGTGGACTCAAGGCTGGTAAAATCCCCTTTGGGTCTGGTTCTTTCAAATGCTAGTTAGCACCCTCCTAGCTTAGAAAAACGAACTGGTGAAAGGGTGATGTGGAGTAACTTTGTTGTGCTTAATTACTTCGTGGGGCACTTTTACATCAATATATGGAAGCCACAACATTTATAGTCGCTTAGGGACTTTAAATTAAGCAAAACTTTCATGTGAAAATCAACAGGAAGTGCCGCCATCTTTTTCTCACTGGCAAAGAGCACGGGCTCTTGGCGCCATCGTGTGGTCAACGAGCATGCGTGGAACGACCGGATTTATTGTAATTCTGATTAAAAGGTTACATGACAGAGGAACGTGTTTAATCGGATTTAAAAGAGGAATAAACCACCCACTTTAATCGGACTTAAGTTTAAATCGGAATAAACTTAAATCCTGTTCGGTAAGTGTTTACATGATGTTTTTAAAGTGGAATTAAGTTTTAATGAGATTTAAAGTGAGTTAAATCGGATTTAAATGCCTCATGTAAACGTACCAATTGTGCGACTTTTGCTCCGATTTTGCCCCGATTTGGCACTCGCACGACTTTTTGAGAGTCGGGCCGATTTCTTGCTCAATCGCAGGTCAATCGTGAGTCTCGCATCGTGCAGTGTACATGGGGTAACGACAAGCGATTTCGCCTCACGATCGTGCAATCGCAGGGTCGCAAGAAAATCAAAACGGTTTGAAATTCTGGTCGTGGCTCGTGCGTAAATCGCACAGTTAAAGCAGTGCTACGACCCGATTTGACACTTCACATGCACAACTTAATAGGTCCGTGCGATTCGCTGTTGAGCGCGACCTCATCTCCACCTCAGGTGCGCATGTTCCCTCCTCTGCAGACTAGGGAAACATGCCTGTCGCGTCGTAGCCTACGGTGGAAGCATTTCGCTCGCATCCGACTGTCGGCTTGTGTAGTGTGAGGATGTGAGTCGTGAGCTGTGAACTTTTAAACAGTGAAATTCCATCGTGCAGTGTGAGCAGAAGCTTAAGACCTACGAGTGAAAATTTCGCACAGTGTATGCCCGCCTTAAGTCGGTCTTGCTGAGCCCTTACCAAAACCACCCCTATGTTGCCAAGTTTGACAATTGTGCCCTACCCAAAACCATTCCTAACCCTAAACTGTCAGTAGGCTATTGCGATTGTAGCAGGATGGAATTGGCATTGCGTAATAGGAGTGATTGATTGACGGCTTGTGATTGACAGCAAGGGGCGGGCGTAAGTCTATTTATCCAGGTAGACACTGGTTTCCTGTCTCGCTTCCGTTCCATTGGGACCTGTTGTTTTGGTGTGAGGTTGGGCTGTGTTGGCCACCGAGAGGCCGCGGATGAACTGCGAAGGTGAGCATGTGTTCTATTGTATTTATCGGCAATTGAGTTCTGTGACTTGGGATTATAGCGACGCTTCCTTTTGCAGAGCGGCGTAAAGCCCCGTGTACATCAAGCGCTACCAACGCGTAGCTGGGGTGGTTGAAGAAGTTTCGCCATGAATTCGTTTTATTCGCTCTGGACGCTGCAATGACATGTTTGATTCAGCTAATCACATATCGGCTCTGTCTTGACAGCCTGGGGCATTCCTCCATATGAACGTTCCGATTGGTTTTCGCCGAACAGCGTCATAGCGAATTCGCTTAAAGTGATACTGTCACATTTTTGGAAATAAGCTTATTTTACCTCCATGCTAGCAGTTAACATTGAGTCCTTTGAGACCAGCTCCTGGCTAACTGGTCTCATAGGAGTCAATGTTAACTGTTAGCTTTGAGGTAATAACTAGAAAACGGTTGAAAGTACAGCAGAACGGTAAAACCCTATTATTTAACTCAAGGGAAGGTGTAAAATAAGCTTATTTCCAAAAATGGGACAGTATCACTTTAAGATTAGCTTGAGTTTAATCAGAGAGTGTTTATGGGTAGTAAGAGAGAGGAATCTCGCTACTTTTTCCGGGTGGTACTGTCCACTAAGTGGCGCCATCCAGACAGCGCAGAGGAGCGCCAAGGAGCGCAGAGGCTGTTGAAATGAATGGGGTCCCATGGAGCTCAACCACGATGCTGCCATTGCTTTGGGAGAGAATTGGTATCATCGTTTCAATTTATTTTTCCAAAAGGCAGGATAGATTATCCTTTCAAACAGCACTTAGTTTGAAAGTTTAAACTCGCTGGATCTTTGTAAAATACGTCTTTATTTTCAATATGACGTCACGAGTGGCTTCACACACTGCGTTTGGATTGGTCGGCCGGCTGCATTGCTGTGATCACGACGGCCGTAAAGCAATTTTGTTAGCAAGATGCTAGCGGAGCCTGACTCATAAATACCAAAGCTGTAGGAAATCAGAAGGACATACATCCCAGGTTATTGTACATTTCATTGAAATCCACATTGGTTTTTCAGAACTTACAGTAATATTGTCAAGTTTCAGCCGACAGCGAGCACAGTGTCAAGTTATTAGCGCCAGCCTTATGAGCTCTGCTGTCTCGACAGCGCTCCCTAGGTGAACTGCAGGCACGGGTTGGAGGGCGAGATTCAAGACTGTATGTAAACCCACTGTGGTTTAATCGTCAAAATTCGCCCTGGTTGCTCAAGAAGCTTCGCCCCTGGCGAATTCGCTCCGGTAGCACTGGTTGCGCACTCTACATAGAGAATGAATGACTTCCGTCGCTTCATTCGCATTGGTCGCTCCCGATGGACACGGGTCATTACTCACCCGCATATGTGATCGTTCGGAGCGCACTGTAACCAACGTGGCGCTTAGGAGCTAGCTGACAGGGTGAGTTTCGTTTCCATGCTTTCAATAAGATGTCCTTCTGTTGTTGCTGCTCCCTAATACGGACCATCTAGATGTTTGTAGCCAGTTAGCCTGCTCGAGGTAATTGGTGTGGCGTGGCGATCCTTGGAAACACTGTGCCGGTGACTCGCTTGTTTTAAGGTGCGTATAATGCCTGCCTGCTCTCTTATCCACTTCCTTACTCCAGTACGCATTACTGATAGCAACTTTTCTATACTTGTAGCTTTCATCGGCGGCCCCTCCGGCAAGAACCAGCCAGTGTGGTGCGCCTACATGTCCTTCGGCTGCTGTTTCGCTGGAGAACTCGGTTAGAATCCCCCCCCCCCTGCTGCTTGGCTGTGCTTTGCTCCGCTGGGGTTGGGGAAGTACCCCGCTTGCTGGCCACGCTTAGCCCTTCGTGCTGCTTGTATGTTTGCCTGAGGGTGCGCAGTTTCGGGGAGCAACCGCTATTCCGACATACCGCTATTCCGACAACCCGCTGTCCCGACATGTCGCTATTCCGACTGCCGTTATTCCGACACTTTTTATCCCCACGCATCATTGCCTCATACTGACATTCACACGGACTATTTTTTATATTGCAGCAGGGAATATGCATGAGTCTTGACACCAACAAGGCGATTGCACTGGAGAGGGCACACATACTCAACTTAAATTTCACTAGCATTGGGCCAGTTGGCAGGTGTTGAAGAGCCAGCTGCTTGTATGCACGGACGAACGAACGAACTGAAAGAAAAAAAGCAGCCAGCCAACGTGCTGCACGCATCTAGGCCTACATATATAGCCAAGTTATCGACTGAAAACATTTTATCAGCAAACCCGAAGAGGATTTCCCCTACTCAAATTGGGTAACGATGTGATGACTATAATGGCTGTGCAGTACGGTAACAACGATTCTGAGATTTGAACTGTATTGCGTTGTTTTCCTGCGCTTTCAAGGGAATTTACACCTTCCCTATAGGCTATGTGGGAGTGTGCGATACATCCACTAGCCATTTTGGCCGGTGATGGAAAAAAGCGATAAAGCCCTGCATGCACTTTTATTGGGAC
>NW_026945529.1:32700-60200 GCF_034702125.1 Engraulis encrasicolus | reverse complement strand
CTTGGGTATAACTGTGTGTGTGTGTGTGTGTGTGTGTGTGTGTGTGTGTGTGTGTGTGTGTGTGTGTGTGTGTGTGTGTGTGTGTGTGTGTGTGTGTGTGTGTGTGTGTGTGTGTGTGTGTGTTTCTCTGTGTGTGTGTGTGTGTGTGTGTGTGTGTCTGTGTGTGTGTGTGTGTGTGTGTGTGTGTGTGTGTGTGTGTGTGTGTGTGTGTGTTTTCTGTGAAGGCTGCTGCTACACACACACACACACACGCACACGGAAATGGGGAATATATTTATTTGAACTCTGGGAGGAGGGTTAGACTCCCTTGGTGTAAATATAATCGTTTTAAATATTCCTTTATACCTCATTCCATCAAGTGTGTGTGTGTGTGTGTGTGTGTGTGTGTGTGTGTGTGTGTGTGTGTGTGTGTGTGTGTGTGTGTGTGTGTGTGTGTGTGGACTTGATGGGTCAGGGGCAGTGGGTTAGGACATCCAATGCTTCTGAGCATGTACACTGCTTTTCCAGATACCTAGTTATTTTACTAGGTATTTATCTTCTATCTTTACGTCTTATTACCTTTTCGGTAACACTTTACTTTACGGATCGCTAATAAGGTGTTAATTTCATAGTAATTTCTCAGTAATTTCAGTCTAATTTTATGGTAATAACTGCTTGTTATTAGTAATAACAGCAAAATAACCATATGGTTTCCAGTGCAATTACACTATAATTTATCATTAACAACAGCAAAAATAACCATACAGTTTCCAGTGGAATTATTAGCCGGGCAGCCAAAGTCCCAAAATTGGGTTGGACCTGACATGGCTTGCCATACTTTTTATTTGTGATTTTTTGGATAGTTCTATCCCTTAGGAAAAATAATTGGAGGGTCTGCTCGGGCGGAAATATCGCGAAAAAAAGTTGTGCCTATTTGAATGTATATACCCTTTCTGAAAAATGAGAAATGACCTGAAATCCATGGTGGCTTGGGTAAGCTGTCAATAAAGGCTTTCCAGGTGCACAGGACTTACATGCTGACAACATTCAATTGAAAAAATATTCTTAAACCACATTTTAATTGAATTTTGACTCAATTTTGTGCTTAAAAAATAGGCGTTTTTTCACTTTTTTGCTATATTTTCATCTTTACCTCATTGGCAATCAAGTTTTTCTTCATGTTTTGACATTAAACAATATGCCATTCTTTTTATTACGAAGTATAGTGATACCACAACAAAAACTATGAAAATACAACCAAAATCAATGGATCTGCGATGACTGTAGTGTATGTACCCTTCATTTTTAGAGAGAATTTTCTGAAAAATGAAAAATGACCTGAAATCCTTAGTGGCTTGGGTAAGCTGTCAATAAAGGCTTTCCAGGTGCAAAGGACCCATCTACTGATGATATCCAATGAAGAACATATTGTTAAACCACATTTGTACATGATTTTGGCTCAATTTTATGACCTAAAATTAGTCGTTTTTTCACTTTTTTGCTATATTTTCATCATTTCTTCATTGGCAATCAAGTTTTTCTTCATGTTTTGACATCAAACAATATGCCATTCTTTTTATTAAGCAGTATAGTTATACCACAGCAAAAACCATGAAAATATAACCAAACTCAATGGATCTGTGGGGACTCTAACTCTAGTTGAAGAGTTCAGATGCAAAACCCCCTAAGTGCCTTTTCAGAAAATAATCTTAATTCATTTTTATTTAATACAAAGCTATCAAAATTGCATATATTTTTTTATTTTATTTATGTAATATAACTATTTATATGTATTATCAAGTACATGAATGTAAACCAAACCAAAAACGGGGTTCTCTAAAAATATAGAAGTGCAGGTCTTCAGAAATGGAGTTAGGGGGTTTTGCATCTGAACTCTTCAGTTGGTGATCAACAGGCCCAGAAAGTCAATAGAATTTCAGCCTACAATCAAAGTGCTGAAATGCATGCTGAATACTGAGCAATATGACACACACACACACACACACACACACACACACACACACACACACACACACACACACACACACACACACACACACACACACACACACACACACACACACACACACACACACACACACACACACACACACACACCTAATCTGGGGATCCAACAATGATCTCCACCCCAGGTGACACCCTGCATACTGTACATGCTTCGTACATACCCCACATATACATAGCCCTACTTCCTGGATGTGACACAGTGAGCTATTTACAGAGATGGGGGCAAAGGCGGGCCTACACAAAGCCTGGAAAGCCTATATTTTCAGGAATCACATAACCCATTGCAGTTTGCACACAGGGCAAACTGTTCTACATAGGACATCATTGCCAGCATTCATACACTACTGGAGAAAATGGAGCTGAGGAACACATATGCACAGTTTTGGACCACAGTTTGGCCTCCAGCACCATCCAGCCATAGAGTCTTTGTTCTAAACCCCACTATCTGAGACTGTACAACCATCATGTACTGTGGATTTCCTCTCTAACTGCTCCCTCTTGTTATCAACACCAGCACACCTCAAGGGTGTGTGCTAAGCCCTCTGCTCTACACCCTATCCGCCCACAACTGCCTCTTTCTCCTCATTTGCTGACACGTTCTCACACTAATTATGAATGAAGACAAGACATAGGCCTGCTACAGGAACAAGACAAAACATCTTCCGCCGTGGTGTAACGACAATTACTTCGTATTGGACTCCAAAAACAACAAGGGAATCATTGTGGACTTTCACAAAAACAATCACAGAAGTCACAAACCCCTCTGGTGACTCATACGGTGGTGGAGAGGGTCAGCAGCTTTAAATCCCTGGAGGACGTGTCCTGGAGTATTCACATGGCCTCAGTGGTCAGCAAGGCCCAACAATGTCTCTTCTACCAGAAGAAACTGATGGGCTACCAAATCCTGAAGCCACTGTTGATCAACTTCCACATCTGTGCCAGCAGAGGACAAAAGTAGGCACTCCAGCATGTGATGACAACAGCTCAGAAAATCCCTGGGATGCCTCTACCAGAGATTAGTACTATCAACCACACGCACTGTAAGGATGTGGACACCAAAAGCAGAAGAAGTGCTGAAATACTGCTTTGAGTCCACTGATTGGTCTGTTCTGCAGCTGCTGAAACATCTGCATGGGGGAGTTCCCAGTAGTTTGGTACAAATTTGTGTATGTGCATGTTAAATGGGCAAACATCCTCTCTACACGTTTTAATGTCATCAACGGGGTATGACGGGGGAACATTTTATCTCCAGCCTTATTCAATGCTTATATGGATGAAATGAGGTATGACAAACAAGTTTTATAGTTGGTGATAGTTGGTGTTGACTAATCACTTGCTATATGCAGCCAACCTTACCATTCTATCTCCAAGTAAGAGTTAGTTCCAACAGCTCCTTTATATCTGTTCTGATTATGAGGTAGAGTTTGATATTAATAACAATGTTAGGAAGAGTGTGATACTGTGGTTAAAGTTCCCTCCTGTCTATCTATCTAAGAGCTGGGAGTAGCAAATGCCACAAAATATCTGTGGTGCATCCTGCATCCTGATGGCTGAAACTGATAACGCAATTAGTTGATCCAGGTCATAGCTCTGTTAGGGACATGTCTATGAGCTGGGAACACTGGTATAAGTGCCTTCATTAGCTTCCCTGTTTATATGTACTGTATGTAGGCTACTGTATGAAAGTATGCTGTTGTGAAGTATTGGTGTACTGTGTATTTCATGTATCCCTTTTGGTCCTCAAGCCTGTAATATTATTTAAAACATGTGCATAAGAGGTAGCTGAGCCACTGCAACACATCTTCAACAAGAGTCTACAAACGGGTAAGACACCTGTAGATAGTGCCTACGGTAGAAGACCTCTTCTCTCATACCAGTCCCCAAAAAGCAACACAACAATGATTACAGACCAGCTGCTCTCACATAATGAGAACATTTGAGTGGGTACTGCTGCTCAAAAAGAAAACCCAGGTTTGCCATGCTCTGGATTCCATACAGTTTATTTATCAGGATAATGTGGGAGTTGTGGACGTTATCCTGTAACTGCTACATAGGGAACATTCTCACTTGGACAAAGGAGACAGTGAGAATAGTATTTTCTCTAGTAGTGCCTCAAACATCCAGACACATATGCTGAGAGACTAACTTCTGCAGATGGTGGATACAGCTCTGGTGACTTGGATAAATGACCCCAGTACATCAGACTAAATGACCTTACATCACAAACTGTGGTCAGCAGCACTGGAGTGCCACAAGGAATGGTGTTCTCCTTGGTGTTGTTCACCCTATACCACCTACTTTTGCTACAGCACTACCACATGCTTTTGCTATACCTACCACATGCAAGTTTCCATAATGACACTGCAATTGTGAGGCGTATCAAGGGTGGGTAGGATGGGGAGTACAGGCGACAGGTGGATAACTTGGTGCCGGACCAACTAGCTGCAGCGGAATTCCATAAAAACTAAGGAGACGTTGCTTGACATAAGGAGAACCACCCCTCCACTCTATCAGAAAGTGTTCTACACAGTGTGGTCTAAAACGTCAGCATCGGAAAGGTCTCACACACTGTTATGTTGTATGACCACCCTTTTCTTAAATTATGATACAAATTTGATGCTGTATTGTCTTAATAAACGTATACAATGGCTGGACTTACTTTCACCAAGTTTTCACCAATACAAGATCTTGTATTGATGATGGTAGAGTCTGGACACTATGTAACACCTTCTCCAGCATATCCCAAAGATTCTCAGTGAGGTTGAGGTCTAGACTCTGTGGTGGCCAATCCATGTGTAACAATGATCGCTCATGCTTCCTGAACCATGATTTTATAATTTGAGCCTGATTAATCTTGAAATATGCCTGTATTTTTTTTTTTAATCCATTGATATCATCGCATATTGATTCAGCTTTCCAAATACAAAGTATTTCAGTGACTGTTGATGGAAATTATTTAACCCTTTCAAACAGACTAGCTTATTTTATATGACCTTATATGGTCATTTCAAGAAGTTCTTTAAAGACGTTAGAAACAAGTTGTTGCACCTATTGGTTCAGGGAACAAAATTCACTCAGAGTGAACACAACTCCTCAGAGTTTAGATCTCTCATTCAGATTCTTGAGGTTGGTTGGAGAAGGCTTTACATAGTGTTCAAATTCTACCATCATACAATACCTTGGTAAAAACTTAAAGCAACACTAGATGGAAAAAGTCCAGATATTGCAGATTGAGTGTGACCTTATAATATGCACCATATGCATTTTTTGCCTGCCTGAATTTGATACATATTATTATGGTTACCCCACCCTCTGGAAGATGAGGGCCCACAACTTTCAAGCTATAAGTGAGCTTATTCCTGGTAATGAATGGGCATTTAATCGCTAGAACCTCATCTCCATGGCATACTGCTGTATGTATAGGTGCTGTGTGTGTATGATGTGTATTACAGAACAGTATGTGTGTGGTTGTGTGAAATGCCTTATGGCTAAATGTGTGTTACATGTTAAATATGTTGTGCAATAATATGTATCATGTTTTGCATTTATTTATGCTGCTAGAGACCTTAATTTCCTTCAGGATTGATAGTTATGTACTCTACTCAACAGTACACACAGTGTATCTTTTAGAATTTTGAGAGTAGTCTAGGCTTTCCTCTGGGTTACTGTGCCTGCAGATGGCAGAAGGTACTGAATGGTAGTTGTGTAATTCTACGGTCTCCCCTTCTGTGAAAATAGCTCACTGTTACATCCCCAAAGTATGTACAGAGTGTACGGGTGATGTACTGTACGTAGTAGTACATACGTTGTGGGGGGTGTCACCCGGGATGCAAATAATTGTAGAATCCCCAGATTACTTGTGTGTGTGTGTGTGTGTGTGTGTGTGTGTGTGTGTGTGTGTGTGTGTGTGTGTGTGTGTGTGTGTGTGTGTGTGTGTGTGTGTGTGTGTGTGTGTGTGTGTGTGAGAGGATGTATGTCATTGCTAAGTATACAGTGTGCTTTTCAGCATTTTGATTGTAGCCGGAAATCCTATTGAGTTTCCGGGCCTATTGATCACCAACTAGAGGTGAAATCGCACAGATCCATTGATTTTGGTTGTATTTTTTATTTCATTTTTTTGCTGTGGAATCAGTATACTGCTTAATAAAAAGAATGGCATATTGTTTGATGTCAAAACATGAAGAAAAACTTGATTGCCAATGAAGAAATTATGAAAATATAGCAAAAAAGTGAAAAAAAACGCCTAATTTAGGTCATGAAATTGAGCCAAAATCATGTAAAAATGTGGTTTAACAATATCTTCTTTATTGGATATCATCAGTAGATGTGTCCTTTGCACCTGGAAAGCCTTTATTGACAGCTTACCCAAGCCACCAAGGATTTCAGGTCATTTTTCATTTTTCAGAAATTTCTCTCTAAAAATGAAGGGTACATACAGTACAGTCATCACAGATCCATTGATTTTGGTTGTATTTTCATAATTTTTGTTATGGTATCACTATACTTCTTAATAAAAATAATGGCATATTGTTTGATGTCAAAGCATGAAGAAAAACTTGATTGCCAATGAGGTAAAGATGAAAATATAGCAAAAAAGTGAAAAAACGCCTAATTTTGAAGCATAAAATTGAGTCAAAACCCTATTGAAATGTGATTTAAAAATATTTTTTCAATTCAATGTTGTCAGCATGTATGTCCTGTGCACCTGGAAAGCCTTTATTGACAGCTTACCCAAGCCACCAAGGATTTCAGGTCATTTTTCATTTTTCAGAAATTTCTCTCGAAAAATGAAGGGTACATACATTACAATAGGCACAACTTTTTTTCGCGATATTTCCGCCCGAGCAGACCCTCCAATTATTTCTCCTAAGGGATAGAACTAACAAAAAAATCACAAATAAAAAGTATGGCAGGCCATGTCAGGTTCCTCCCATTTTAAAGCACTTTTGAGAGTTTGGCTCCCCGGCTATATGCTGTAGTTTCTAGTTAATAGTAGGCTAATGGAAACAGCTACTGTGTCATCATACAGTAGTAGTTAGGTGGTAGGTATGCCAGTAACTAAATGGTATCACCCGAAGTAGTTTCGTACTAATTAGGCTACATCAGGGCCGTAATGTGCAATATTTCCTCTTCCTATGTTATTGCATAGAAACGACCACCCAAGCATCCTTGTATTATTTCAGCTTATTATATGGTTGTGACGTCATCTGTCGAATGCTCCATTCATTTCAACGGGGCTCCCCAACGTTCGCACGTCTGTTATTTTTCGATAACGGACGGGTTGGTCTATAACAGACCGCTGTCAATGGCAACAAGACTTTTCACTGCTAAAGCGACTTTTCAACAAGACTCTAATCAGCTGCTGTGATAGACAACACCTGTTGTCCTGGCTGGCTACTTAGCTGTAGCGGTGTTCGACAACGGCACTGTTTTGTTTTGCGCAGCAACAATCTTTTGACATTAAAAACTATAATAGACTTCACATTAAACAGGCCTAAAGAAATGTCCCCGCCATGCGTGAATCATTTAAGTATAATATAATATAATATATATATATAATATAATAAGCGGGTTAACTTTCGGCGAGTCGGTCGCTTTGTGGAATAGCAGCACTTCAGAGAGCACCATGTTTTCAATGACTGAAGCTAGGTGCTAGCTAGAGTTTGCCTTTGTAAATCAGCAACGATGTCAGCCTGAGGAAGATTTACAACGTGCATTTAACATGGTACTGCATTTCAGAAGCAAATTTAGCGATGGTGAATTGATAACATTAAAAAATAAACGTGGTGAAACCGGTCTTGCAGTTGACTTCTCTGTTTGTTTGTTTGTTTGTGTTCACAGGACTTCCTCTGGATGGTGGCAGATTGACAACCTCACATCAGTGAACATGAATCAATCTCATAACTGATTGGAAAAATAAATAAAGTTTTGCACACAATGTGTTTGTCTGTGTACTTGAATCACTTCATAGTAGGCTAGTCTATATTGTATTAAAAATGATAATAACTAAGTAATTGAGTGGAAATAAGAAATAAGACATTTTAAGGCCATGAAAATATGTAATTTCCATAAAATTGAGTGGAATAGGTGATAATGCATTTTACGGCCCTGATTCTATCTTATTTCCATATAACTACTTAATTGTTTACAAGGTAATTAAGCAGAAATAATACAAGGATGCTTGGTGGTCGTTTCTATGCAATAACATAGGAAGAGGAAATATTGCACATTACGTCCCTGATGTAGCCTAATTAGTATGAAACTACTTCGGCTGATACCGTTTAGTTACTGGCATACCTACCACCTAACTACTATGATGACACAGTAGCTGTTTCCATTAGCCTACTAGTGATACTAGTGATACTAAGGCAGCCTACTAGTGATACTGTCCCATTTTTGGAAATATGCTTATTTTACACCTTCCCTTGAGTTAAATAATAGGGTTTTTATTGTTCTCCTGTACTTTCAACCATTTTCTAGTTATGACAGTGCAAATTTTACCTCCAAGCTAACAGTTAACATTGAGTCCTATGAGACCAGTTAGCCGCAAGCTGGTCTCATAGGACTCAATGTTAACTGCTAGCATGGAGGTAAAATTTGCACTGCCATACCCCGAGAACGGTTGAAAGTACAGGAGAATGGTAAAACCCTATTATTTAACTCAAGGGGAGGTATAAAATAAGCTTATTTCCAAAAATGGGACAGTGTCCCTTTAACTAGAAACTACAGCATAATTGCACTGGAAACTGTATGGTTATTTTTGCTGCTATTAATGAGAAATTATAGTGTAATTGCACTGAAAACCATATGGTTATTTTGCTGTTATTACTAATAACAAGCAGTTATTACCATAAAATTAGATAGAAATTACTGAGAAATTACTATGAAATTAACACCTTATTAGCGATCCGTAAAGTAAAGTGTTACCATTTATTCAATATTTCTTTTATTATATATTTATCAATGTACTCTTACTCTTCATGTGACACCATGTCTCTTTCATAGGATGCACTAGGTCACTTTTGGTATTGTCCATATGTTCATTGTGGGTTGCTTGTATGTTATGTGTGTCCTATGTGTCCTGAATGTTTTGCATGAGCAAAGCTCACTTTACTGCAAATGAAATCTACCCTTGGGTACCAATAAAGCTTTCTAATCTAATCTACCTAAACACATACCCTACCTAATGCATGTACACACATAAATATGCACACACACACACATATTCCGGACACACACACATCTACATCTATGTGTACACACACACACCACCCCCCTTCAGGTTCTTCATGCCAGTGAAGCAGCACCGATCCTGCTGGTCTGATCCAACCAATAACTGGCTGCGTCTATTTGTCATTATCTGGGTCTATCTTTGGGGCTTTCCCTCTCCCTTCTCATGTTTTGTCTGCTGATATAACCACAGATCTGCATAGGAAGACTAGATCCAATCATTATCATTATTTTCTACATTTGTTTTGTCCACTGTATATAAGTCAGTGGTTTTGTCTGCTAAATGTACAAGCGGATTCCAAAAAAGTTGGGACACTTTGTATTTTGTGAATAAAATCAAAATGCTGGCATTTTCAAAACATTCAATATGTTAATAAGGTAGAGCATTGTGTACAGACAACATATCAGTTGTTAAAGTCAAGCAGAATTATTGTTTTGAGGTAATTATGTGATCATTTAAAATTTCACCCTTGCAACAAATCCCAAAAAAGTTGGGACAGGGCCAAAACATGTTGTAATAGTTGGATAATTCTAAAAATAACACAAGGAAGAATATTTTAAAAGGAACTATATTGACTGCCAACATGAATGCACAAATAAAATACCATCACAGAGAGGCTGTGGCACTCAGTAGCGAAGATTTTGAGGGACTAATTACTGATCTATTACACAGAAAGATTGAATTATCGAAATTGCAGGCATATAAGGCCTATTTCCGCAATATAGAGCTCTGTGTAATCATTGCATAAGTTGTGAGATCATGACATATTCGTCGACAACAAGCAAACTATGACACTTCAACAATGACAGCTCTCGAAAAAATGGCCATAAACACAACACTTGATAAAAGCACGTGATGCAGACATTAAACAGTGTTGCATGCGGAAAAGC
The DNA here is from genome assembly GCF_034702125.1 of Engraulis encrasicolus. Classification (NCBI taxonomy): domain Eukaryota; kingdom Metazoa; phylum Chordata; class Actinopteri; order Clupeiformes; family Engraulidae; genus Engraulis; species Engraulis encrasicolus. Next base: position 50,072 of record NW_026945529.1, on the reverse strand, counting down.
TCATTCTAGATGGACCTAGGAGACATATGAAACTGTCGTCTGACTACAGAATGGAAAATATGTAATCCTTTTTTTAAATCATGGAGTCATGCACCCTCCACGTTATATAGAAAATAAATACTTCAGCTTGATTTAGTGGTCAGTCTGAAAGACAGTATATATGATGGTAAGGGGTTGCAGAGGTGCCTTGGTTATGGTCCTCTTACTCATGTAGAGCATTAGAATGAATACTGAATGATATATATATACTTTAAATAGCATACATAGCTACCAAGGCATTATATTTTGGAGCACCTCCTTTAGATATTGCCCCATAATGGTGGCAAATTTCAACATCTACTATGTTCCAACAGTGCGGTTCAATCATAAGTGTAAACAGGTCACAAAATTGTTGTCTTGCTGTCAGGATATGCCACATATTAAGCATAACAAGAAGGTAAACAAGTTGAAGAACACTAGCCTGATAAACCAGACTAAATGTGGATGTCTAATTTAGTCTGGCCTCGATCCATAATACATCCGAAGATTGTTGATGAGAACAACCTTCCCTCAAAACCCTGCCCACTTTGATTCAAAACACATCTTTGCGTTGTAATTGGTTTGCCAGATTCTTGGCATTCTGGCTTCATTGAATCATTATGCGAGGCCAGACCCACCCGTAGACAAAACATTTTGCCGTCCAGCGGGTGGCGCTGGTTCACCAGGCTAGAAGAACACACCTATCAGTTGAGCTGCTGAAATCATGTCTCGCATATCAAAATATCTCATTTTTGAATAAAATTATGCCATCAGTCAAAGTATTTCACTGTTCAGTCTCATCCCTTGTGTTGTGTTTAGTCTTCTCCAATACAAAAAGCATTTTATTGGCCCTGTCAACTTTTTGGGGATTTGTTGCAAGGACGACATTTTAAATGAGCACATATTGTCCTCAGAACAATAATTCTGCTTGGCTTTAACAACTGATATGTTGTCTGTACACATTGCTCTACCTTATTAACATATTGAATGTTGTGAAAATGCTAGCATTTTGATTTTATTCACAAAACACAAAGTGTCCCAACTTTTTTGGAAGCCGCTTTGTAATAACTAGGAGTGTTCCCCCCTCGCACGCACGCACGCGCACAAGCGCACGCGCGCACACACACACACACACACACACACACACACACACACACACACACACACACACACACACACACACACACACACACACACACACACACACACACACACACACACACACACACACACACACCAGGTTTACTTACAGTGCTGATGACACTGCTGGCACCAGCTTCTTGAGGACGTCATCTGGGCTGAGGAGGTCAGTCAGATCCTCTTCTGGTGTCTTTATGTACTTCTGTAGGTCAAACCCACCCAGCTGCTCTTCTGATAACTCAAACCTAAACTTTCTAGTCTTCCACTCTCCTGGTAAGAGCATCTGTGCAGTCAGCTGTCCTGACCTCCTGTCAATGTGTTCCACTACAGCATGCTGATTAAGCTCATTCAGACAGTAGAACAGGTTGATCTTTCTATCAGACATCCACTTATGTCTTATCTTTTCCTTGACATACTGCACTGTTTGCTCTAAACTCTGTGGTTGGCTATTGGTCTGTGGCAGTAAGTGTCTTAAGAGCTTCTGATTGGACTCCAGTGAGAGGCCCAGGAGGAAGCGGAGGAAAAGGTCCAGGTGTCCGTTCTCACTCTGTAAGGCCAGATCCACTGCAGTCTTGTGTAGGTCTTCAAGTGTTGGAGCTCTGAACAGAGCTGAGAGATGAGAGGGTTCACTTTGGTGTGGTTCATTTCTGACACTGTTGCAGAAGCAGAGGAACACATATAATGCTGCAAGAAATTCCTGGATGGTCAGATGCACAAAGCTGAACACTCTCCCATGGCACAGCCCCACCTCCACTCTGAAGATCTGTGTACACACTCCTGAGTACAGAGATGCTTCTGTGACATCAATGCCACTCTCCCTCAGGTCTTCCTCATAGAAGATCAGATTGCCCTTCTCCAGCTGTTGGAAAGCCAGTCTCCCCAGTAGTTTCAAAACCATCTCTTCATCTGTCTCTCTTCTCTTTGTGTACTTCTCTTTCTTGATGCAAGTCTGAATGTTCAGGAAGCGAGTGTACATCTGAGTGAGAGTTCTTGGCATTTCTCCTCTCTCTGATGTTTTCTCTGCAACAGAAGCCAAAATCCAGGCGAAAACTGGAATGTGGCACATGATGTAAAGGCTTCTGGATAACTTCAGGTGGTTGATGACTCGCATGGCCAGGTTCTCATCACTGATTCTCTTCTTGAAGTAGTCATCTTTTTGTGGGTCGTTGAACCCCCTAATTTCTGTTACCTGGTCCACGCACTCAGACGGGATCTGACCAGCTGCTGCTGGTCGGGTGGTGATCCAGACGTGAGCAGAGGGAAGTAGATTCCCATCGATGAGGTTGGTCAAAAGTACATCTACTGAGGCTGGCTCTGTCACTTCACAACACCTCGGGTTGGAGAAGAAATCGAGAGGCAGTCTGCACTCATCCAGACCATCGAAGATGAAGAGAGTTTTGTTCTCAGAACTGGAGAGCAATTTCAGATCTTTTATTTGTGTGAAAAAGCGTTGAACAAGCTCCACCAGGCTGAGTTTTGTATCCTTCATCAGGTTCAGCTCTCGGAAAGGAAGAGGAAAAATGAAATGAATGTCCTGATTGGTTTCTCCTTCAGTCCAGTCCAGAATGAACTTCTGCACGGACACGGTTTTTCCAATGCCTGCCACTCCCTTTGTCAGTACTACTCTGATGGGTTTGTGTTGCGAAAGACCCCTTCGTGGACACAGGCCTACAGGTAAGGGTTTAAAGATGTCACTGCATTTGATTGGTCTGGCCTGTCCTCCTACTCTCCAGGATGCTCTGTCTATCTGTCTGACCTCATGTTCCTCATCATCATCAGAACCCTTTCCTTCCTCATCATCATCAGAACCCTTTCCTTCCTCATCATCACTCATATAACTGTATTTGTTATAGAACATGGATGCTCTGTCTATCTGTCTGACCTCATGTTCTTCATTGACCCCCCGACTCCCCCCCTCTGTGATGTAGAGATCTGTGTAGATGTCCTGGAGGAGTCTGGCGTCTCCCTGATGTGGTACTCCTTCAACCAGATGTTGACACTTCTCCTTCAGAAAGGACCTGAGCTCTGCCTCCTCTGGTGTCAATCTAGATCAACAACAGAAGATCACATTACATTTAACTCACCATATTATACCTACGACACATCCTACTGTCTGCACACACACACACACACGCACACGCACACGCACACGCACACACACACACACACACACACACACACACACACACACATACACATACACACATACACACACACCTGTGTTCTGCAGTGCCCCTCTTGGTCTTGTCTCTTTTCTTTTTGTGTGTATCTGATACCCTCTGCTGGACACTGTTAACACAACATGCATCTCCAGTCAGTTGTACTCAATTCAAGACCACATAGTCACACACACACACACACACACACACACACACATTATATTATATGGGCAGTCATGGGTGAGCGGTTAGGGCGTCAGACTTGCATCCCAGAGGTTGCCGGTTCGACTCCCGATCCACCAGGTTGGTGGGGGGAGTAATCAACCAGTGCTCTCCCCCATCCTCCTCCATGACTGAAGTACCCTGAGCGTGGTACAGTCCCACCGCACTGCTCCCCATGGGGCGCCACTGAGGGCTGCCCCCTTGCACGGGTGAGGCATAAAATGCAATTTTGTTGTGTTCACTTGTGTGCTGTGGAGTGCTGTGTCACAATGACAATGGGAGTTGGAGTTTCCCAATGGGCTTTCACTTTCACTTTCACAATGTTGCATACAGTAAGTGCTATAAGTTCAGGTACACGCATTACATATGTAATTCTTACTTGTTATCGATAATTATGTCATTTTCGCGATATGTTGTGCAGCCCTACTATCCACACTGAAACTCTTCCTCACAACCACCAATCCCACATTTCCCATCTCTAGCCAAAGATATGGCTGACACAATACATCATGAATTAACAGCATCACACGCGCGCAGACACACACACACACACACACACACACACCTGTGTTCTGCAGTGTCCCTCTTGGTCTCGTCTGTTTTCAGGTTCTGTGTGTCTGATGCCCCCTGCTGGACACTGAAAACACAACATGAGTCTCTTGAGTTATGAGTTACACACAAATGCAAAACATAACACTGACTCTCTCTCTCACAAGCACGCACGTACTCACACACGCACACGCGCGCGCGCTTACGCACATGCGCACGCACGCACGTACGCACACACACACGCACTTCCAAAACTGTACACCTGTCCACCAGTCAATGACAGGTAGATTTCAGCGGTGACGGGTAAATTTGTCAAACCACCAGTGACTTTGACGGGTGAAAACTTTATAAATAGCCTGAATGTCCAGGTGATTTTTTTTTGTCCGATGGGATTTGCCATTCTTCACCCTAAAATTTATTAGAATGCAGGGAATTGCATCTAAAAATACAACATTCTCTAGGGCAGGGCCACCAGACCCCCAACCACATAAGAAGTCATCCTCTCTGGTGTTAAGGACATAGTCAACCCAACGCTAATGAATAAATATATTATCATAATAATAATAGTTTTAATAATAATAGTTTTAATAATAGTAATGATAACAATAATAACAACCACAATGATATTATTATTATTATTATTATCCTCATTATTATTATTATTATATGAATTGACAGGTAAAAATGGCTAGAAACTGGTAAATTATAAAATCTACCTGCCACAGTGACTTTTGAGGAAAAAACTTATGTTCCACCCCTGGTGTGTATGTGTACCTGTTTGTGTGTGTATGCACCTTCTCACATGAACCCCGGACAATTGGCGCAGCAGCCTCCAGAGCTGGTGTGTAAATGTGGGAAAGGGTTTATGTGTGTATGTCTGTATGTACAGTTGAGGACGATATTATTAGCCCCCCTCCTGAAATTAGACATCTCTCTTGATTTCTCAGTGAGAAGGACCATTATGAACCGTTTCTGTACAAATACACTGATGGAGATCATGTCCAATGAGTTGAATTTGGATTTTTCCATTTTCACAATGAGCTTAAACAAAAAAGGTAAAAATGGCAAGGACAAAATTATTAGCCCCCTTATCATTAATAGTCAATAGAGTGCCATTTATGAACCAAAACTGACATCAGGCACTTTGATTAGTTGTTAACTATGTTGGCACATGCCCTACCAGGGATTTTGGCCCATTTTTTCATTGCAAATAGTTAACCTGGTCCAAATTGCATGGATGTTGAGGATGGACATTCATTTTCAGCACTCCTCAAAGACTATCTAAAGGATTGAGATCTGAACCACAACATGATCATGGTTTTAGTAACCTTGAAGAACATTTGAACAATTTTGGATGAACGTTTTGGGTTAATATATTATTGAAAGATCCAGTGAAGATCTTAGCCTCCTTTATGAGCATATTTTTGCATGGTCACTTTCCACATTCTGTCATAATCTTCTGTTTTTATGGTGCCGTACATCCAAACAAGGTTTCCTGTGGCTGAGGCTGCCACAGAATGATGCTTCCACCACCATGTTTAATTGTGGAAACCATGTTATAAAATTTGAAGGACTATCCCTTTCTTCACCTGACAGAAGCAGAATTCATGCATCAAAGCAGGTGCAATTGAATCTCATCAGATGAAAGCAGAGACTTTCAAAACTCATTTTTGACTTTCAAATGTTCATAGGCAAAGCTCAATAACACTCTGATATGCACCACCTTTAGTACAAGGGTTCTTCTGTGATGATGCCCCAAAGCCCAATATGATGACAAGCCCTAACAGCTGTCTTTCTTGAAATAAAAACTCCAGGTGAGGCCAGGTCAATAACAATCATCTAGGCAGGTGTCCAATGCTTCTTTGGTCTAATGAGACTAAGCAGTTTCCACAGTTACACATAGTGGTGGAGGCATCAAGTTTTTAGACTGTTATTCAGCCTCAGACACAGGGAGTCTGGGTCTGGATCTGGATTGGGTCCTCTAACAACATTGTAACCCAACTTAAACATTTAAATTAGTTCAGAGGTTCTTCAAGGACACTAAAACCATGATACTGGAATGACCCGCTCAAAGTACAGTCCTTGATCCCACTGACAGTCTGTGGCAAATGTCTATGCTCAGCATCCATGCAATTTGGACCAGCTAGAACACTTTTCAGTGAAGAAATGGGCCAAAATCCCTAGTGGGGCATATGCCAACCTAGGTAACAACTGATCAAAGTGCCTGTTGTCAGTTTTGGTTCATAAATGTAGAGTAGAGTAGAGTAGAGTAGAGTAGAGTAACTTTATTGATCCCCAGGGGGAAATTCAGGTATCCAGTAGCTTACATAAATACACAAATACACAAAAGCCCACATGGACATTTCAAGACAAAATAAACACAGGAATACAGTCATCAGGGTGGGGAAAATAAAATAAAATAATAGAGATAAATGTAGAAAAGGTAATTGTGCAAAAAGACATTCTGTGAGTTGGGATAGACCAAAGCAGAAAAAACATACTCTGTCAGTTAAGGTAGACAACAAGTGTTGATGGATACATCTATGATATAGTATAGTATGTAGAAGTAGGCAGTGTACAGAGTATGGCGTCATATTGACTATTAATGATCAGGGGGCTAATAATTTTGTCTTTGTCATTTTTGCCCTTTTTTGTTTAAAGTCATTGTAATGATAGAAAAATGCAAATTCAACTCACTGGACATTGTCTCCATCAGTGTATTTGTTTCCGGAATAACAGTTGTGCAAAAAGACATTTTGTGAGTTGGGATAGACCAATGCAGAAAAAACATACTCTGTCAGTTAAGGTAGACAACAAGTGTTGATGGATACATCTATTGTTCAGAATTCTGGCGTCAGGGTGTCTGAGTCTGTGTCTGTGTCTGTGTCTGTACAAGTGACGTTTTGTGGACATGCACAGGAGTGCTGCGCACGATGTTATTGTCACCTGTGATTGGTGCAGACGTTCGTGCACGAGCTGGACACGAGCTCATTTGCATAGACTTCGCGCCAAAAACACCCTTATTAGGGGGTCGGACTTATGCCCTCCAGCGCAGAAGTGACCAACGGGGACTCCATGCAGGACTGCGGTAGCCTTGTTAATGTTGGATCCGACTTTCTCTCTCTCTCTTCTCCCTATTCTCATTTCTCTCTTTGTGTCTCGGGCGATTCAGGATCCTATCGTCCTCATTTCTTTGCCTGTGTGCCGACCGTGCGTCTTTGAGAATGTAAGTTGCTGTTATTGTGTTGTTACTGTGTTGTGTGTGTACTCGCGATTGTTTGTTACATTGTAACATTGCGTCGGCAGCGCGAGTATGTGTTTACCGTTTCTGTGTTCCGTTGTGTCTTACTTTGTTATGTTTGTATAATAGCACTTACTGTTTCTCAATGTCCGCGGGTTTGTCAGAGTGCAGATTTGTGCAGTAATCTGTTACTGTGGCAGAGTAGTGGCTACATAGGTCCGTGCTCAGTTAAAGGGTTGCGTCGCCGATTGTTCTCTGTGCGTGTAGGAACGCAAGAGCGCAAGACCAGCTCTCTTAAAGGAGCCGCGCTCCTTTTCTGTTACCAAACACACTAGCTGTGTTTTTATTGGGTTGACTTGTGTACGTTGCTGTAGGCTTTTACACATTTATGTGTGGTTAAGGAAACCTGCTTTAGGCAGTTTCCCCTATTTTTCCCTTTCCTTTTCACTTGTATATATTTTGTATATATTGTTTTTCCATTTATTCATGAATGTTGTGCATTCGTGATTATTATATATATATGCTATTTACTTATGTCGTTTTGTATTTTGTATTTTCTTCTGTTTTAGTAAACCACGGTTCATGGTTCAAGGCCTTCAAACTTGTGTGTGTGTGTCCTTTCCTTTGGATTATCCATTTTGTTCTTACCGGACAACCTGTGCAGTTTGCTATTTTTCCCTGGATCAGCCCATTATACAGTCCTTTTTTATGTCAATTCGCACCATGTTTCACATATATGATATAGTATAGTATGTAGAAGTAGGCAGTGTACAGAGTATGGCGTCATATGTAAGGGTTAACGTTCGGCGAGAAGGTTGCTACCGTGGAATAGCAGCACGACGGAGAGAATCTTTAGACCCCGACGCGGAGCGTCGAAGTGCTCTCTGAAGTCTCTCTGAAGTGCTGCTATTCCACAAAGCGACCGACTCGCCGAAAGTTAACCCGCTTATTATATGGATATACTTAAATGATTCACACATGGCGGGGACATTTCTTCAGGCCTATTTAATGTTAAGATTGTTGCTGCGCAAAACAAAACAGTGCCGTTGTGGAACACCGCTAGGCAACAACTTCCGTTATCGAAAAATAACAGACGTGCGAACGTTGGGGAGCCCCGTTGAAATGAATGGAGCATTCGACCAATGACGTCACAACCATATAATAATGACTATTAATGATCAGGGGGCTAATAATTTTGTCCTTGTCATTTTTGCCCTTTTTTGTTTAAAGTCATTGTAACGATAGAAAAATGCAAATTCAACTCATTGGACATTATCTCCATCAGTGTATTTGTTTCCAGAATAACAGAAACGGTTCATAATGGTCATTCTCACTGAGAAATCAAGAGAAATGTCTAATTTCAGGAGGGAGGCTAATAATATCGTCCTCAACTGTATGTGTATTTTGAAAGCGCTTTGAGTCAAGTTGTATTGTATTGTATTGTATTGTATTGCATTGTATCATATGACAGCAAATGGTGATGTGATCTCACCTCTCCTCAGGAGGAGGATCCGTCTCTCTGGATGGTGCTGGATGATCCATGGACCACTTCACTCTCTTGGACACAGGGGAGTCTGGTCTACTCTCTATTGGGGCTCTTAAAACACACACACACACACACACACACACACACACACACACACACACACACACACACACACACACACACACACACACACACACACACACACACACACACACACACACACACACACACACACACACACACCATGTTTGGTTATTGAGAGGATTAACATTTTTGTAAAACTCACTTGTTTACCACCACACTTGCTTGACACCATCTTAAGTAAATTTGTTTATCTTGATCTCTTGAAATCAAACGACATGGTTCCAGTGATCCTTGGTCTGTTCATCTCTCTTGAGACCAAGATAAACAAAATTGCTTTAGATGGTGTCAAGCATGTGTGTTGGTAAACAAGTGAGTTGTACAAAAAAAAATGTATCCTCTCAATAACCAAGCATGGTAGTGGGACTGACATGATATTGTCCATAGGATTGCATTCAAATATCACATCAGTCTATTTAAGCCAGGTGCACACTCAAAATGTAAAAGTTCAATGCAAAGAAAAGTTGAAATGCACACTGATAACCTCCCTTTCAATCCCTTTTCATTTCGAGACGATTCGAGCCAACATGGCCCCTTCTCTACCTGATTTTAATCTGGGGTGTACTCACTTATGTGAGTACATGTTCAAACATTAATGGCTGGATTCAGTTTTTTCCTGAGTGAACAAGAAATGTAAGCGGTTAAATATGTTGTTAAAAGGTCACTAATCATTGTGTCAAAGTGAAATCTGCAAAACTGTGAGGGGTGTACTCACTTTCGTGATATACTGTATATGCTGTAGCTCAGTGTTGTAGTCTACTTTTTTGAAATGGGTATACTGTATATTGGAGCATTTTTTGAAGTGGGTATACTGTATATATTTATGCTACTCTAAATAATGGATCAATCAATTTTATGTGGGTATACTGAAGCCCTTAAAATGTAGAAGTGGGTATACTCCGTATACCTGCGTTCTACGTAGACTACACCACTGCTGTAGCTCACTTTAGTTTGCAGCGCTATAGTTCCAGGTATATGCACACACACATGCATAAGGCACCGATGGCAGAAAATTTGAACCTGTTAACGTTGATCCGGTCGACTACCGGTTAAACGGCTACCGGTTAACATCCCTACGTAGTATACAGGGGAGGAAAGACTGAAAACCTAGCATGACTCTCTTGAGTTATGAGTTTTACACAAATATCTCTTTGTCTTTTCCCAGGACCAGAGTTGCAAGTTGGAGCATTGTTCCTTCACCAGTTATGAACATGAAAATTTGATTATTTTGAAAGACCACTTACTTAATAATATTATACTAAAATGGGATGTTGTTCTGCCTCATTGTTGTAAGGAATTCCCCAAAAAGGTATTGCTGTGTGACATTCAAAGCTATTGCACAACCAGCACTTATGTGAATGAAAGCTATACAAAAAGCAAATATTCTTTGTTTAAATATATTTTATAAACCCATTGCTCATTTTCTATCATATGTATATTTATATTGTTTCCATCAGGCTGTATTATGATAGTAAATGAATAGTCATGTGCTCTCACCTCTCCTCAGGAGGAGGATCCGTCTCTCTGATCTCTGGTTCATCCATGGACTCTTCATGCACACACAGCTGGACACTGATATGAGGGATGAGGACAGAAATCACACATGAAGTCACAATGTCACACTGTTATTACTTTGTAATATTGATAATAATGTCACTATATCACAGAGCTTCTGAAACACTATTTATGCGAATGTCTGTGATGCATAGTGTAGTGGTAGCCTATTTGTAAAGGGTGAATAAAATGCAGTTCATATCATGGATTTTATTATTTCATCATGCAAAAACCAGCACGCCTTATCACAATATGGGGGCGGGGGGTTATGATTTTTCAGATCCTCTTTTCTATTTTACGTTAGGCCTACTCTACTCTATAGGCCTACAGTGATGGACAACCTGAATTCATTACTTTACAATACAGTGCCAGGTGGTTCTACAGATTTTTAGGCAACTCCAGGTAATCTGGAATAGCCTATGTGGCACTGGACTATAACTAATGAAGTTGCCCATCACTAAAATGCGACATTGAGATATGTTGAATTTACTGCATTTGTTGACTGTATGAATTTCCCCAGTGTGGGATCATAAAGGGCCTATTTACTTACTTACAGTATGTGTTCATGGAGTTCATCTTGATGTCAATGTGTCATGGCTGCATTGATTTGGAATAACACATGCAATAGGCTACTGTGCTGGAGTTTACATCATAGACCTACATTCATATCATTACCTTTCATCTTCTTCAGCCTTTTTAATCTACCATATTGTTATTCTCACAAACTTGTTCGTTTCATCTAAGTTTAACCTAGTAGTTGATTTCTCTTTGCTTACTTCATTCATCTGGTAGCCTAACTTCTGCACAATGCAATGTATGGACCTAATGTGATTGAATGGGACATGGCTGCATTGACGTGATAGCCTAACCTAAGGTGTTGGAGTTTACATAAATTCTGTCATTAGGCTACGTACCTTATCAATGCAAAGTAGTATAATGTCCCTGTAACTTCCCCAGTACAATGCAATGTATTTCTCCAAATAATTTCCCCAGTAACTCGCCGGTGATGGACGTTTGCGTTTCGGCATGTTGTTGACACAAGTGCTCGAATGGTTTTCTGTCAACTAGGCCCTACATCATTCGTTGGAGAGAGAGAGAGAGGGGGGGGGGGCTGTCTATTGACCGTAACAACCCGATCAGCTTCACTTTGCACTAACTCTGCAATGTGTCACATAACATTTCCACTGCGTGTGTGAACACTACGCCAAAGAAGGTGGATCTAAATACAGGCCTACCCTAGCCTCCTCTTTCAGAAGAAGGTGGCATATCCTAGTCTCCTCTTTCAGTTTACTCATCTTGTTCGTTTTCAGGGCTACTTCCTATTTCGGCGTATTCATTTTCAGAGCTAAGCGCGCTGATTGCTTTCTTACATCAATGCCAGTTATCATGTCGCATCATTTAACTTCTTTACTCACCAAGAGTTTGGAGTCTTACCTGTTCAGACTTCAGATCCCCACAGGTGTCAGCTAAACTTCGAGACGCGTCATTAACTTGGATACTCAGGACCGCAATAATCCTTTTTCTGCTGGAAAAGCCGCTTTTGCAATGCGAGGGAAAGTTGGCTGTGCAAAGTGAAAGTCTACATCGTGGTTTTCTATGAATTTTAAGCTTCATGAGCTCAACTTAAAAACATCTGTTAGCGCGGACCTCTTAGTTCCGCGTTCGGCTCCAGATGTTTCGCTTTCCTTCTTCCAGCCAGTAGGGAGGTGTGTTGATGTGTGGCATCATGGGTAATGTAGTAGGGCCTATTAATGTGTGGCATCACGGGTAATGTATGCTAGTAAGAGCCTACGTGAACTCAGAAACAGCTGGCAGCAATTGAATAACAGGCTTATGTGTATAGTGTAACAGTGCTTTGCCTGTTACTTCCTGTTGTGGGCATGCTGGGATTGGGATAATGTTTTACTGGTTATGTCTTTAAAATGTGTCTGGGGATATTAAATGTACCAGGGATGTTATTGTGTACATGTTGCATCTGTTATGTTGAGATGTACGAGTTATTTCATGTTTGTACTGAAGTTGCCACCTTGTTGTGAGAACTGGGTCAGGAATACCGGTGGCTGTTAGCCTGTGGCTACGTTGTCTGTGAATTAAAAGCTAAACATTGCGAGTCTGCCAATAAACGTGACTGAGCAATACAGAACGGTTTCTGGTTTTGTCACATTGGTGTCAGAAGTTAACATGGATCCCGCCTCGATTTTCAACGAGTGGATGAAGATTAAACTGGAGAGGAAGTTGGATCTTTCATCGGAGGTGATGACTACAGAAGATTCTGCATTTCGCTCGATGGACGACCCGAGGCACTGCCGTTTGCCGGATGGAAGCAGCGCTGCGCGGGCTACCGGGAGCAGGATGGAGCGGGTTGCTGGAAGAGAGGATGGATCGCCGGAGCGAGTTCGGGCAAGAGGAACACCGATAGCGGCCGGCGAAACATCTGTTCCAGCCACGCAGAAGGGCCGCGGGGGCGGAGCAGCGGCAGCGGATGTCCAGCCACTCGGAGCCTCAGCGAGCAGCGAGCGAGATGAGCATCACGGCAGCGAAATATTGGAGCAGCGCCACCCGACGGAGCGAGGCACACAGAACACCGTCGAAGAAGTGAGTGTTAAGCCTGAACAACAGCAAGAAATGATAATTGGCTTACAGCAGCAAATTGCAGACATGGGGCAGGCTCTGTCACAGTTAATGAACTCCTTAAATAGTCCAGCGCCTAGCCAAGAAAAAAATCTGCAGCCTCCTACACCAGCGCATAGCCAGGAAAAATCCCTGCAGCCGACTACTGCAATACCCAAGCTGGGTCGTTATGATGGCACTAGTAGCTGGGAAGCCTACCTGTTTCAATTTGAGTTGGTAGCTGCTGCTGCAAAATGGACTGACACACAAAAAGCAGCAAGTTTGGCGACGGCATTGGAGGGGACCGCCCGCCAGGCCCTACTGGACATTTGTCATCGTGATGGGGTCTCCTACGCCGAGATGCTGGCAGCATTGCAACGGCGATTTGGGGAGCCTGTGTCCATTCTAGGCCTAAGAGACCAGCTCCACCAGCGTTGCCGGCAGGCCAAGGAGAGGCTTGGTGTTTTGGCTGCTGATGTTCTGCGCCTGGCCAGTCGTGCATACCCCGGGCTACCGCCAGCATCGGTCCAGAGCTTGGCCCTAGATGCTTTCCTGAGAGGGCTGAGGCCGAGTCAACTGCGCCAGCAAGTGCGGCTGGCTAACCCGACTACAATCGAGGCAGCGCTGAGCCGGGCGGAGGAGATTGAGGACATCCTGATGGACGGAGCTTCGGTAGTCGCCCAACATCCGGTGGTACGAGCTGCATCGGATGTGCAGGAGAGCCACCCCAGCGTCAACGCAGCGAGTACCGCAGCGAGCCCCGCACAGCCGCGACGGTGTTGGAACTGTGGAGACACCACGCACCTGCGTCGAGACTGTAAGGCCAGACGGCCAACTGCATCGGGAAACGGCAGCGGGTCAGCATAGCCGGGGAAACGCTGACCCGTAGTCCCTCTGTCTCCCCGGAGGAACCAGAGAGACTGTGTGTGGGTAGACTTGGGGTTGGGGGAACTCTACGAGTGTCATGCCAGCTGCAAGGCGTGTCTTGTAAGGCCTTGATCGACACCGGGTCAGACATTAGCCTAGTTAGACCCGGAGTGCTACCTAATGTTACCTTTAAGCCTGCTAATAAGGTTATGGAAACTGTAACTGGTGAATTAGCTCCTATGCAAGGTTCATGTACATTGTCATTTGTGTTGGGAAGTGCTAATGTCATGGCTGAGTTTTGGCTAGCTAACATAAGAGAGGATTGCATTTTGGGGGTTGACTGTTTGGGGGCTGTTGGGGCTGTTGTGGATGTGGGGAAGAGCACTGTGCTTGTGGGTGGTTCACCTGTCATACTCAATAATCCTAATCATGCTTCCTATACAGTGAATGCTTCCATTTCTGTAGGGGGGCAAGCTCTGGGAGATGATCCATGCTGGGAGGGTGTCTCCTCAGAGACAGCAGCCGCTCTGGAAGACCTGTGGAACCGCAGCAAAGAGGGGCTGTCACCGGATGAGATACAGGAGCTGAGAGGGTTGCTGATGGAGTATCGCCACCTGTTTGCTGCAACGGATGGTGAGTGTACCCGAACCAACTTAGTGCAACACAGCATTGATACTGGGAACGCCGCCCCAATCCGACAAAGGCCCAGGCGCCTACCCTTAGTAAAATCGGAGGCAGTGGAGGCAGAGATCAGTCGAATGGAAGCGGCGGGGGTGATTGAGCCAAGCGACAGCCCATGGTTGTCACCTGTGGTACCCGTTACAAAGAAAAATGGTGGGCTAAGACTGTGCCATGACTACAGGCGTGTGAACGAAGTGACGCGGAAAGATTCGTACCCGGTCCCTAGGGTTGACGATACCCTTGACGCAATAGTTGGCTCACAGTGGTTTAGCTCCCTGGATCTGAGAAGCGGGTATTGGCAGGTAGAGCTGTCACCTGACGCCAAACCGAAGACGGCCTTCTCCAATGGCCGGGGCCTGTGGCAGTACACAGTCATGCCCTTCGGACTGTGTAATGCCCCGGCCAGTTTTGAGCGGCTAATGGATAAAGTGTTGAGGCCTGTACCACGCTCCGCCTGTGTCGTGTACCTTGACGATGTGTTAGTGCATGGGGTCAATTTCAGCACGGCTGTAAGTAACCTTCGCAAGGTATTCGAATGCTTCCAGTCAGCTAACCTCCGGATGAACCCCAAGAAATGCTCGCTCCTGCGAAGAGAGACACACTTCCTCGGACATGTGGTGGGTCCCCAAGGTGTTTCGACTGACCCGGAGAAGGTCCGAGCTGTGAGGGAGTGGCCTATTCCGAGGTGCAGAAAGGAAGTAAGGGGATTCGTCGGACTGGCGTCCTACTACCGTCGCTTCATTCGCTCCTTTGCTGAGGTTGCCAGACCACTGCACAAACTCATGGAAAAGGGGAGGGAGTTTCAGTGGGACTCAGACTGCCAGCGGGCGTTTGAAACGCTACAGCAAGCCCTGACGAATGCACCCACCCTGATGTCGCCAACCCTTGACCATCCATTCGTACTGGACACTGATGCGAGCGACAGTGCTGTTGGTGCGGTGTTATCTCAGCAGACAGAAGGGGAGCCTGTCATTGCATACTACAGCAAGTCGCTCAGTGTCCCAGAGCGAAACTACTGCGTCACCAGACGGGAGCTGTTAGCTGTGGTACTCGCCATCCGACACTTCCACCCATACTTGTATGGTAGGCGTTTCTTGTTGAGGACAGACCATGCTGCTCTCTGCTGGCTGCTCAGTTTCAAGGAACCAGAAGGCCAGGTGGCCAGATGGATTGAAATCCTCCAGGGGTATGACTTCCAAATTGAACACAGAGCAGGGCCTATGCATGGTAATGCGGACGCGTTATCAAGACGCCCTTGTGCAAAAGAAGGATGCAGGCACTGTTCCAGGCTGGAGGAGAGGGCGCAAAACAAGGCACTGGTGGCTCAAGTTAGGGAACCACAACCCCCGTCGCCACTGTTGGAGCTGTCATTCGACGAGCTCAGAGAACACCAGAGGGCGGACCCGGTCCTCGGTCCACTCCTCAGGTGGAAGCAGGAGGGCGCGAAACCCGGGCGAGAGGAAAGTGGTCCATGCTCTCCCGCCATTAAAACGCTACTGGAAAAGTGGGAGTCCCTGAGTCTACAGGAGGGTGTGCTGTACCGGAGTTGGCAGGCTCCCGGAGGTCAAGCGACGTGGCAGCTGGTGGTACCCAAGTCATTACAGGATAATGTGCTGAAGTTAGTGCATGGAGCGCCCGGAGCAGGGCACTTCGGGTACTACAAGACCTTACGCAAACTCCAGAAGAAGTTCTACTGGGGCCAACACCACAAGGATGTGGAAGCATTCTGCCGCAAGTGTGACGAATGTGTGGCCAAGAAGGGACCTGCCGGGCAATCCCATGCCCCCCTCCAGCAATACCAGGTGGGCTCACCGATGGAGAGAGTTGGAGTGGACGTAATGGGGCCCTTTCCGATGTCCAACAGAGGGAACCGATATGTGCTGGTGGCCATGGATTACTTTTCCAAGTGGCCGGAGGCCTACGCGGTCCCTGATCAAGAGACCTCCACCATCCTTGATTGCCTCTTGGGGGGTATGTTTAGCAGATTCGGCATCCCCTTAGAGCTCCATAGCGACCAAGGCCGCAATTTCGAGTCGCGCCTCTTTGCCGCCCTCTGTGACCGCCTGGGGATCAAAAAGACCAGAACAACGCCTCTGCATCCTCAAAGCGACGGACTGGTGGAGAGGTTTAATCGGACACTGGCTACCCAGTTAGCTATTCTCACCTCAGAGGATCAGCGTGATTGGGATGAGCAGTTACCCTTAATCCTGTTCTCCTATAGGTCCGCAGTGCAGGAGTCCACCAGGTGCACCCCAGCTCAACTCATGATGGGGAGAGAGCTGAGAACCCCAGCAGACCTGGTATATGGGCGCCCCCCCGGGGAGAGGGCCCCGTTGGCCCCAGGGCTAGATTACCTACACCGGCTGCAGGAACACATGGACACTGTCCACGCCGTAGCCCGGGAAAACCTAGCCCAGGCTGGGTTCAGGCAGAAGAAGGCCTACGACGCCTACGGAAAGGGGCGGGAGTTCCAGGAGGGCGAACGGGTGTGGGTGTTCAACCCCCGCAGGAAAAAGGGCCGTTGCCCAAAACTGGATAGCGCATGGGAGGGACCATGTCTGATATTACAGAAGATATCAGAAGTTGTGTACAAAGTTAAGTTGAGGACAAGACAGCGAGTAGTGGTGCTGCATAGGGACCGGCTGGCACCCTATTTAGGCAGTGCTGACACTACAGTCAATGACGAGTGTGAAGTGACAGCAGG
>NW_026945529.1:0-32600 GCF_034702125.1 Engraulis encrasicolus | reverse complement strand
GATGCATTCATAATATCAGGGCCTGTGTAAGGGGCAGGTCTACGGTACAAATGCCCCGGCCATACAGTATATGGCCCCAGGTCTACGGTACAAATGCCCCGGCCATACAGTATATTGGCCCCAGGTCTACGGTACAAATGCCCCGGCCATACAGTATATTGGGCCGCGGCCACATGCTGCTGTGATGTGAATATGGACATCTAGGAGATGGGCCCCAGTCCACATCTGCTGTGATGTGATGATGAACGTGTTTACAGGATGGGGGAGGAAGCTCCTCAATCCTTAGAAGCCAAACGAAAGACACAGTCTACTCCCACACACAATCAAAGGTCCTAGTAGTGGGCAGTTTACTTGTAACAGTATGACATTGTGACTCCACCCTCATGTGCGATTTCTGTCGTCCCAGCCCGCATAGCGTGGCCAAGCGGTGTGTGCATGAAAGTCCATGGATGAACCCAGAATCAAGAGGCGGATCCTCCTCCGGAGGAGAGGTGAGATCAAATGATTGAGGCCTATAGCAGAATTAGCGCTGATGAAAAACATAGAAATGGACATAGGATAGAAAATGAGCAAGGGTTTAGATAAGATAGCTTTAAAAAAAGAATATTTGCTTTTTCTATAGCTTTCATTCACATAAGTTCAGAATTGCTGGTTGTACAATAGCTTTGAATGTCACACAGCAATACCCTTTTTGGGAATTCCTTACAACAATGAGGCAGAACAACATCCCATTTTAGTATAATATTATTAAGTAAGGGGTCTTTCAAAATAATCACATTTTCATGTTCATAACTGGTGAAGAAACAATGCTCCAACTTGCAACTCTGGTCCTGGGAAAAGACAAAGAGATATTTGTGTAAAACTCATAACTCAAGAGAGTCATGCTAGGTTTTCAGTCTTTCCTCCCTGCATACTAGGGATGTTAACCGGTAGCCGTTTAACCGGTAGTCGACCGGATCAACGTTTACCGGTTCAAATGTTCTGCCATCGGTGCCTTATGCATGTGTGTGTGCATAAACCTGGAACTAGGGCTGGGCGATATGGTAAAAAAATGATATCACGATATGGATTATGTTATATCACGATAGTGAGCTAACCCTAGGTAGTCGACCGGATCAACGTTAACAGGTTCAAATTTTCTGCCATCGGTGCCTTATGCATGTGTGTGTGCATATACCTGGAACCGTTGCAAACTAAAGTGAGCTACAGCATATACAGTATATCACGAAAGTGAGTACACCCCTCACAGTTTTGCAGATTTGTGAGTATATCTTTTCCCGCAGTGTTCAGTCCGCTTCCTGCCCACTCCCACAAAAATTATGATTTTCACTGTCCCGCTCCCGCCCGCACCTGTAATAATATTTGTCCCGCTCCCGCCGCCGCGATTTCCCGCATGATTCTGACGTTGGCCTACTGCTCAAGGCAATTCGTGTCATTACCCAGGTGAAAAACCCATATAGTGAAAGTGTACTTTTTTTATAGGAAAGCATTACAGAAAGGTCACTTTTAACACAATGATTAGTGACCTTTTAACAAAATATTTAACCGCTTAAATTTCTTTGTTCACTCAGGGAAAAACAAAATACAGAATTATGTTTGAAACATGTACTCACAAAAGAGTAGAGTAGAGTAGAGTAGAGTATCGTTTATTGATCACACACACACACACACACACACACACACACACACCACAAACCACACACACACACACACACACACACACACACACACACACACACACACACACACACACACACACACACACACACACACACACACAAATAAAGAGTAAAGTGTTCACATGTGCCTTAGCTAAGTGGCACATAGAAGCCAAGACAAAGTGGCCATAAAGTGTCCAGGAGTGTCCATGGTCTCTCTGCCTAGTACAATGTCCATTGTATTCCTTGGAAAAAAGAGGGGGGGGGGGGGTAACACAAGTCGCCCCCTGTGTCACTCCACACAAACTCACAAACACACACACACACACACACCAACAATAAAGTGTACATAGTGTCACCTGTGCTGGGTGGCCAAGACAAAGTTACCACCAAAGTGTCCAGGATTATCAGTAGTCCGGGGGGTTACACACGTCGCCAACTGTGTCTCTCCACCACACACACACACACACACACACACACACACACACACACACACACACACACACACACACACACACACACACACACACACACACACACACACACACACACACACACACACACACACACACACACACACACACAAACACACACACACTTGTTTACCACCACACATGCTTGACACCATCTAAAGCAATTTTGTTTATCTTGGTCTCAAGAGAGATGAACAGACCAAGGATATGGATCACTGGAACCATGTTGTGTGATCTGAAGAGACCAAGATGAACAAATTTACTTTAGATGGTGTCAAGCAAGTGTAGTGGAAAACAAGTGAGTTTTACAAAAAAGTTTGTCCTCTCAATAACCAAGCATGGTAGGGACTGATATGGTTTGGGGATTCATGCATGCTGTCAACATTGGCAATCTGAAATACACCTAAAATAAACATGCATGTCAACATACACTGTGACTACTGAAGCAGATCACGATATTCTTCATAGGATTGCATTCAAATTAGAGGTCTGCGCGGGACAGATTTTCCAGTCCCGCGCCCGCCCGCTCCCGCAGTGTTCAGTACCGCTCCCGCAAAGAATTATGATTTTCAGTCTCGCTCCAGCCCACACCTGTAATAATTTGTCCTGCCCCCGCCCGTGATTCCCGCATGATTCCCGCATGATTCCGACGTTGGCCTACTGTTCAAGGCAATTCGTCTCATTACCCAGGTGAAAAACCCATATACTTAAAGTGTACTTTTTTGACCATACTTAGAACAAAGTGTACAATTTTCGGCGATTTAAAGTGCGCTTCATTGCACTATTAGTGCGCTGGAGCACTACTAAAGCAGTACTTCAGTGCCCTTGCAGAACACTGAGGATGCTAAACTGGCACCGCTTTTGAAACTATGCTCCAAACAAGCTTTTCATGCACTCGTATGGCATAAAGAGTGTGTTGGAGTACACTTCTATGACATTTTATTGTTTCTTGAAGTTCAGTATTGTATATTAACTTCATGCTTCTTTGAACTACATTGGAACATTTTAAGTCTGTAAAAAGTATATCAAGTATTGTAAATATATTAACAGGTATGCCTGAAGTATGTTTACAGTACACTCCCAAGTACGTGAAATATCATATAAATGTACAGTGCCCTCCATTATTATTGGCACCCCTGGTTGAGATGTGTTTTTTAGCTTCCAATTATTATTATTTTTCTCTAAATAATATAGGACCTTAATGGAAAAAAAGAGAAAAATCCAACCTTCAATACAAGTGCATTTATTCAGTGGGGAAAAATCCCACATAAAGAAATAATTATTTGACATCAAATAATGTGTGTCACAATTATTAGCACCCCTGTTGTTAATATTTTGTACAACCCCCTTTTGCCAACAAAACAGCACCTAATCTTCTCCTATAATGTTTCACAAGATGGGAAAAGACATAAAGAGGGATCTTCAGCCATTCCTCTTTGCAGAATCTCTCTAAATCATCCAGAGACCTGGGTCCTCTCCTCTGTACTCTCCTCTTCAGCTCACCCCACAGGTTCTCAATGGGGTTGAGGTCTGGGGACTGAGATGTCCATGGGAGGAGCTTGATTTTGTGTCTGGTTAACCATTTCTGTGTAGATTTGGCCATAAATTTAGGGTCATTGTCTTGCTGAAAGACCCAGTGACGACCCATCTTCAGCTTTTTGGCAGAGGGCAACAGATTTTGATTTAAAATGTCCTGGTATTTCAAAGCATTCATGATGCCATGCACCCTAACAAGCTTCCCAGGGCCTTTGGAAGCGAAACAGCCCCACAGCATCACTGACCCACCCCCATACTTCACTGTGGGTATGAGGTGCTTTTCAGCATGCGCATCTTTCGTGGCACGCCAGACCCACTTAGAGTGTTTGTTGCCAAAAAGCTCAATCTTGGTCTCATCTGACCAAAGCACACGGTCCCAGTTGAAGCCCCAATACCGCTGGGCGAACTCCAGACGTTTGCGTTTATGATTGTGGGTGAGGAAAGGTTTTCTCCGTGCATGCCTCCCAAACAGCTTGTTGGCGTGTAGACAGCGCCTGATGGTTGATTTGGAGACTTTGTGACCCCAGGATGCTACCATTTGTTGTAATTCTGTAACAGTGAGCTTTGGAGATCTTTTGATTTCTCTTACCATCCTCCTCACTGTGCGTGGTGGCAAAATAAACTTGGGTCCTCGTCCAGGCTTGTTTACCACTGTTCCAGTTGTTTTGAACTTCTTAAATATTCCTCTCACAGTAGATATGGGCAGCTGCAGTTGAGTGGCAATCTTCTTGTAGCCTCTGCCTGACCTGTGAAGGTCGACGCACATCTGCCTCACTTGTATGCTGTGTTCCTTTGTCTTTCCCATGTTTAAGAGTGGATAAGAGAAATGGCCTCGGTGTCACGTCATATTTATACCCCAGGGAAACAGGAAATGATGAATTACTAATTAAATGTTCCTACATACTCTGGTAAACTTTGTAAACTACTGTAGAAA
The DNA here is from genome assembly GCF_034702125.1 of Engraulis encrasicolus. Taxonomy (NCBI): domain Eukaryota; kingdom Metazoa; phylum Chordata; class Actinopteri; order Clupeiformes; family Engraulidae; genus Engraulis; species Engraulis encrasicolus. The sequence continues at coordinate 27,999 of NW_026945529.1, read as the reverse complement.
TGACAGAAATGCTTCAATTATATTTATTTCCTGGGAATTGTTAAGGGTGCCAATAATTGTGGAACAGGTGATTTAATGTAAAATAATTATTTTTTAGTCAGGGATTTTTTTTATTTTCCTACAATTCATTTGAGTTGAAGGCTACATTTTCCTAAAAAAAATCAGTGTGACAGTATTCCTCTGCAATAAACACTGAATTTATTTTAAGGCTTTTAACACATCTCAACCAGGGGTGCCAATAATTATGGAGGGCACTGTAATACTACAATACATGCTGGTCCTCAGAGCTTGTACATTACACACAGCCACATGCCACAGTAGTGATACAGTATGCATGCCTAGCACAACTGACATTTACAATCATTATTGTTACAGAGATTTCAGATACACATTTCCCTTTATGGTAACACTTTATAATAAGTACCCCTTTTTAGGCATTACTTAAGGGTTAGTTAAGCCTTATTTTACCATTAGTTAACCCTTAGTGAATCACGAGTTAATCATTATGTAAGCATTATTTCTCATTTCCTAACTATTATCTACTACCGTTAGTAAATGGTTAGTGTGTGCTGATATAACGGTTCGCTAAGCAAAGTTAAACCTTAGTTAAGCCTTATTTTTAACATTAATTAACCCTTTGTGAATCACGAGTAAGTCCTCATGTATGTGTTATTTCATCATAAGCAATGCTTATCAAGTCATTTGTTAACGTTTTGGAAAGCATGGAAAGGTTTTCACTTTAAAAGTTCCCCAGATATGCGCAAGTAGTGAGTTGTAACTTCTTGTTAATGCATAAGCAATGCCTAACAAATCATTTGTTAACGATTTGTAAAGCATGGAAAGGTTTTCACTTTAGATCAGTTCCCCAGATATAATTAAGTAATGAGTTGTAACTCCTTGATAATGCATAAGCAATGCTTAACAAGTCATTTGTTAACGTTTTGGAAAGCATGGAAAGGTTTTCACTTTAAAAGTTCCCCAGATATGCGCAAGTAGTGAGTTGTAACTTCTTGTTAATGCATAAGCAATGCCTAACAAATCATTTGTTAACGTTTTGTAAAGCATGGAAAGGTTTTCACTTTAGATCAGTTCCCCAGATATACTTAAGTAATGAGTTGTAACTCCTTGATAATGCATAAGCAATGCTTAACAAGTAATTTGTTAACGTTTTGGAAAGCATGGAAAGGTTTTCACTTCAAAAGTTCCCCAGATATGCGCAAGTAGTGAGTTGTAACTTCTTGATAATGCATAAGAAATGCCTAACAAATCATTTGTTAACATTTTGTAAAGCATGGAAAGGTTTTCACTTTAGATCAGTTCCCCAGATATACTTAAGTAATGAGTTGTAACTCCTTGATAATGCGTAAGCAATGCTTAACAAGTCATTTGTTAACGTTTTGGAAAGCGTGGAAAGATTTTCAATTTGAAAGTTCCCCATATATGCGCACGTAGTGAGATGTAACTTCTTGTTAATGCATAAGCAATGCCTAACAAATCATTTGTTAACGTTTTGTAAACCATGGAAAGGTTTTCACTTTAGATCAGTTCCCCAGATATACTTAAGTAATGAGTTGTAACTCCTTGATAATGCATAAGCAATGCTTATCGAGTCATTTGTTAATGTTTTGGAAAGCATGGAAAGGTTTTCACTTCAGAGAAGTTCCCCAGATATAGGCCTACTTAAGTAGGCCTAATGGGTTTTAAATCCTTGATAAAAGCATAAGCAATGCTTATGAAGTCATTTGTTAATGTTTTGGATAGCATGGAAAGATTTTCACTGAAAAAGTTCCCCAGATATGCGTTAGTAATGCGTTGAAACTTCTCAATAATGCATAAGCAATGCTTATCAAGTCATTTGTTAATGTTTTGGAAAGCATGGAAAGATTTTCACAGAAAAAGTTCCCCAGATATGAGTTATTAATGCGTTGAAACTTCTTGATAATGCTTACGCAATGCTTATCAAGTCATTTGTTAATGTGTTGTAAAGCCATAACAGGTTTTCACTTTAGATAAGTTCTCCAGATATACTTAAGTAACTGGTTATAAATCATTGATAATGCATAAGCAATGCTTATCAAGTCATTTGTTAATGTTTTGGAAAGCATGGTGAGATTTTCACTTAAAAAGTTCCCCAGATATGCGTTAGTAATGAGTTGTGACTTCTTGGTAATGCATAAGCAATGCTTATCAAGTCATTTGTTAACGTTATGGAAAGCATGTAAAGGTTCTCACTTTAGATCAGTTCCCCAGATATACTTAAGTAATGGGTTATACATCCTTGATAGTGCACAAGCAATGCTTATCAAGTCATTTGTTAATGTTTTGGAAAGTATGGATAGGTTTTCACTTAAAAAGTCCCCCAGATATGCGTTATTATTGCGTTGAAACTTCTTGGTAATGCATAAGCAATGCTTATCAAGTCATTCGTTAATGTGTTGTAAAGCCATAACAGGTTTTCACTTTAGATCAGTTCCCCAGATATACTTAAGTAATGGTTTGTAATTCCTTGATAATGCATAAGCAACGCTTAACAAGTCATTTGTTAATGTCCAGAAACATCCATGAGGGGCAGTCACATGAGCCTCAACTTAGGCCTAGGCCTACTGTTTGCCATGCTACCAGTCATCACACACTAACCATGCTACCAGGGGTGGAAAAGTAACTTATTACTTTTACTCAATATTGTACTTGAGTAGCTTTTATGAATACTTTGTACTTTTTAAGTAAATTTTTAAATGAATACTTTTACTTGTACTTGAGTACATTTTGACCCAAGTACTTTACTCAATTACACTGGAACCTGGCCTGAGTACTGAGTAAAAAAAAATGACTGACAGACAAAATGCCATGCACAAGAATGCCACAGTCCGCCAGAAATGAAAGATTGTGCAGGATGGCACACAGCATTTCCACTATTTTACTATCTTGTATCAATGTATTGGATGATGGCTGGTGCCAAGCAAGAGATAGAGGTTATGGAGGACGATATTCAAGAAAAATAAACATGACATTCTCAAGAGAAAAGCTAATTAAAAGTAACTAAGTACTTTTTACTCAAATTACATTTTAAGTGAAGTACTTTTTACTTTTACTTGAGTAGATTTTTAGATAGGTACTTTTACTTCTACTTGAGTAGAATTTAGGCAAAGTAAAGATACTTTTACTTGAGTACACATTTTCTGTACTCTTTCCACCTCTGTAAGAGTTAAATAAGACTTCACTGATGCTAAAGCAAGAGTTTACAAACCGTTACCATACATGCCTAATAGTACTTGTTAATGGATAGGTGGTAGGAGACAACAAAGAGATAATGTTTTTTTCATAAATAAAGGTGGGTTATCAGACATTTTAATGATGGTTTACTAATGCTTATCAGAAGGTTAAATCACCATAGACGAATGATTAATTAACAGTACTTAATAATTTCACAGAAATACATAATGACTGACTCGTGATTCACTAAGGGTTAATAAATGTTAAAAATAAGGCTTAACTAAGGTTTAACTTTGCTTAGCGAACCGTTACATCAGCACACACTAACCATTTACTAATGGTAGTAGATAATAGTTAAGAAATGAGGAATAACACATACATAACGACTAACTCGTTATTTACTAAGGGTTAACTATTGTTGAAATAAGGCTTAATTAAGGCTTAACTTTGCTTAGCGAACCGTTATATCAGCACACACTAACCATTTACTAACGGTAGTAGATAATAGTTAGGAAATGAGAAATAATGCTTACATAATGATTAACTCGTGATTCACTAAGGGTTAACTAATGGTAAAATAAGGCTTAACTAACCCTTAAGTAATGCCTAAAAAGGGGTACTTATTATAAAGTGTTACCCAATTTATTTCAATCTTGTTCCAACTCCAACTAGTTCCAACTTATCTCCCACCATGAAATCAAGGGAAGTGTGAGCCTATATATACCATATATACGTGATATACAACATATACGTGACCATCATAATGACGGTGGGAACATGGTCATTTTTTGTGTACCACTTTGAAATTTTAAAACTCCTACAATAAACACAGAATATAACAATGAGTAATATTTTCATGCAAACCAAAAATATTCCTTCAGGATAAATGGCTTTCTGTTTGAGAAATTTAGCTCCAAGAAGTGCATTGCATGATGGGACATGTATGATGGTGCATGATGGGTAAATGCACTTTGTGTAAGCACACTTTGAAGATATTTGGGTGAAGTACAATCATGGTGCACTTAGAAAACGTGTACTTGCAATATGTTGAAACGATTTACTTTAAAGCGCACTATGGAAAATCACACTTCAAAGACATTTGGGTGAAGTGTAATCATATTGCACTTATTGCAATATGTTATTAAAAAATACACTTTTAGTAAGTTCACTATTAGAACACTATTAGTATATTCCTCTAAATACACTTTAGCCAAACATCTTCGAAGTCCACTTGAAGTATGGTTCGCTAAGTGTACTTTCTTTGAGAGCAACTTAATTACATCTAATTTTAAGTACACTTTAAATAAGCACTACTTTTTCTTAGCACAAAAAGCATGAGTGCTCTTTTAACATGCTAAGTACACTTCAGTCATGCTTTTATTGTACTAAATCGAACCACTTTTTCACCTGGGGAGTTCGAGAAATTAAACACGCTGTGCTTAGCTGAGCACATTACTGACCGATTCTTAACAGTATAGTGCATGACGCACGTTAGGTGGCACGAGCTGCAATACAGCTCCATCACAGCAATACCCAACTAACCTACCAAAATCAACTAAGGATATTAAGAAGAGGGCCTAATACATTGTGCTTAATCTTATATGCCACTCATCATCACGTTCACATATGAAATAAAAATATAATAAGTTAAAATTAATAATTTTAAACACTGTATGATGGAATCCCACCCTCGAGTGCATTTGACCATAACAGCTGTCGACTTTACAATTGATTTAAATGCAAACAATTGAAATGGAAAAAAAAATATTAGCCTTTTCTGAATCCAGAATATTGAAAATGTAACATGTAATCCTAATAATTATTATTATTTAAGTGGGCTAGCCATGGCCTGTCCCTCGTGGTGCATCTCCTGAATAAAATAAGCGATGGATCGCGCTATTGAACCTTTTCCGTCGTTTTAAGCAGTAGGAGAAAGTGGTTGTTGCCTTTGCCAATGTCTATAATAATAACAATATGATATAGTCTAATAGTCTAATTGAATAATAATAGTAGTAGCAGTGGTAGTACTAGCCTAACATTTTGTTATAACAAAACACAGTCCTGAATGGCATTAACGGATGCTACTCATATAGGCCCAAACAAAAAAAATCAACAGTTGGCTACATAGACATCTACGGTGGCCCATTAGTGACACGGAGGATTTTTTTTGGAGGGGGGAATGTATGCACTGGAGACTAACACCTTTGCGAGATAACGCAAATCTTTTGCGAGATAATGCAAACCATTTGCAAGATAACGCAAATCTTTTGCGTGATAACGCAAATATTTTTGCGAGATAACGCAAATTAAAACTTACATCTGCGGGTTCACCACTTTGATTTGCAGCACACTTTTTGGTCACCGGGGGGCAGTCTGAACCAACACGTGTACGGCTTTGACACGCCACAGTTGTAGGGGTAGGCTATTCAATTCAACCACCACTGTTGTTGGATAACAGCGAGAGGGATGCTGACAGTCAAAAACATTACTACCGCTGGAAGGACGTGCACGGATACCGTTATTGTATCCATTGTTTTATGTTAAATAAATAACAGATTTTGAGAGACACCTTAGCACCTTGCTTTGCGAACGGACAGAAGGGGAAATATAGGATTTGTTGGACGACACGTGTCTGCAATGCAGAAGCTCTGTATGTCAGAATTAAGGAAGGCAGACGGGACAACTGTTTACTCTACGGTTTTCAAAGATGATGAGAAGTTTATGAAAATCATTTTGTCATATCAAGACCCACATGTGAATGATGTAGGCCTAATTTCAACATAGGCCTCGACGTTGAGGCAGCACGCTGTATTCTTTCTTTCTTTTTCTTGAAACTTGTTGTTGTTTCAATTTGTTGTTTGTTGCGGTTCTCCCCTTTTAATTTATACTTGGCTAAATCAAGTAGGCTATCACTGCTTAGCCAGAATTCGAGACGATTCGTCGAATGAATTGGTGAGAGGGGACCATTCGAACAAAACGTTGGACCATTCGTAGAAGGCATGGGGCGTTTCGTGCAGTACCTGAGGATTTTTCGTCGAAGACCTAAGGACGTTACGTTCAATCCATGCAGACCTTTCGTGTAACTGGGCAGATGTTTAGTTTAGTCTGCCTATTTTATTAGCCTATTATTTTTTATAGCCTATTTTATCAAACTTGTGTGCCTACCACCACAATGCAATGAAAACAAAAATCGAACCATGTAGAAAGTGCGTGCGTCTCTATTTTTTTAAATTAATTATTAATTTTAGTTCAGGCTGCTTTTTTTAACATTAGGCCTATTTTATAGCCTATTTTATATATACTATATTGTAACGGACTGCCTCTGCCTCCTCCGGAGTGAGATAACAGCGTTACCCCCTGGGAACTACACGCGCAGCCTATAAAATGGAGTTAATTTCAAATGGCGGGTGAGACTGTCAGGAAGCAACAAGCCGAGAGAGCAAGAGAGAGGGAACCATGAAGTGTGCGCCGAGAAGATCACCATTCGCAAGAATCGCTAAAGCCAGACATTGATGTGAGCTGTTCCAAATTGAGAGGGTTTTGCAAAAGTGCACTACTAAACGTAAGAAAAGATATTCGTTGTGTTGATATGAATTATTTCTAGTGTGTTGGTCACTGATTTTTATTCATTTTTGGAAAGGTAGGCAGTCTTGCTGCCTGGCTGGCGCCCATCTCATAACTACAGTCGTTTGCACCACTACAATATCAACGAAATGTTTTAAAATGTACGACATCAATTTAAAGGTAGGCCTAAGGGATAATGTATTGTCCACACATGAATAAGAATTTTTTTCCCTACGGGGCGAATAACACCCCCGACGCCGAAGGCGGAGTGCTGTTATCTCTGAAGGGAAATGTATTTTCCGTAGTCACGTGTGGACAATACATTATCCCGCTTATCCCGCCCTTACCAACATTATAAAGCATACATAGTTAACCATAGTTTATAGCGTGCGCAAAGAAAGATAGTTCGTGGAACGCTCATAATTTAAACAGGTTAACAAGCAACATGGTTTGGCTACTTTCTAACTTGTTACAGCCACATTGCGCTTCAAACTGTTTGCAGGCTGCCTCGTTCACCGCGCGATATCTACTAAACTCGGGTTCATAACATGATCATTTCTATCTAATCGGCACAGTATTCCAGAAAAAAGCATAGACAACCCAAACACTGATGTGCGCCCTAACCACCATCATTAGCCTATCGACCCTGATACAGGCAGAGCCTATCAAAGGGCGTTGAACACAATGGCTATGGACCTTTTCAGTAGGCTATGGTTGGGGAAGTAGGGCCTGCGTCGTGATTCACCGTTGGTGTTTGTATCAGCACACCAAAAGTTACCTCACTAACGTTAATGATGTTCTTTGCTGAGTAACCTAGCCAAATATATCCAGATAATCGTGAATTATGCAAAATAAAGTCTGCCAACATGTATTGCCATTCTAGGAGCGATAAGGAGAATGCCGCACAGGCGCGGAGAAAGGGTTCCTTTGACACAGAGAATGCTCTGTGTGGCTGCGCGCATGCAGTGTTTAGTTTGCAGGTTTCAGGCAAATAATGGTGATCGATACGCCCTAGGTCCATAAGACTAACAGTAAAACAGGGACAATGACAAAAGGGATGAATTGCTTGAGGAAATCAAAAGGGACAGAGCGAAGTTATGACAACAAATTGACGTGCACCATTATGCAAGGCTACATGTAGTTATGATGGGTTAACCACTCAGTTACCGTTGCATGGCCACATTATGCGTCAATACGCCAATGCGTATTAGGCTATTTATCATGAAACCTCAAATCGGAAGTAGCCTTATCTTGTACCCAGCACTTTTCAAACCTTACTCGGGTTTATGGTAATTGTCCGGGCCAGCACTTTTGAAATCAAACGGACGCCCTTGCCTGCATGACATGTCATTTGCATGATAAGAGCACGGACGATCATGGACATACGATGGTACACACATAGCCACACACGCACGCACACAACACGGTTCAGTTCAACGTTTATTGACCAGCAAGCGAGCAGCGCAGTACCAGCTGATTTGCTCTGGAATCTCGAAATGAAAACTGACTTTTCTTGGGAAAAGTGTTGCAAGAACATTTAACTCATTTAGTAGGCCTATCATTGTGCCAAGCGTGTGTCGCAATATTGTACTGGGGATATGTGTTGGGGAGGGCATTAACATTAGGCCTATGACAAAAACATTATCGGGGAGGATTGAGGATAAATCTTACACGTTTCCTTATTAATGGAAAATTAATTCCATGCTAATTCCAAGTATTCAAGAACCTAAACAATATGTAATTGCTCCACAGTTCAAGGGTTAGGCTATGGATATTGACACCTTTCCTCCGCGATCGCGGATAGCCCCCACCTTTGCGCTTCTCATCTGGCTGTCACGATATGGAACGGGAAGAGACAGTTCAAGACAAGCGGCATGACTGCAATTGTCAATACAGTAGCCTAAAAAACTGTTAACTGTTCAGCGGTGTGTAGTCAAATTTCGTTTCGGTCAGCCCATCATCTTCCTTTTCTTCCTTTTCATGCTGCTCTTGGAATTACGCACCGAGCACGCTCAAGATATTACATTGGCGCGGACGCCACCCCACCATTACGCGCATAATTTTAAAAGGTTAACAAGCAACAGAGTTTGGCTACTTTCTAACTTGTTACAGCCACATTGCGCTTCAAACTGTTTGCAGGCTGCCTCGTTCACTGCGCGATATCTACTAAACTCGGGTTCATAACAGGATCATTTAGAAATGAACTATCTGATCTGCGACAGTATTCCAGGCTACTTCACCCTTAAGGAAACTATCAAGGAACTCCTCACTTGTTACTCACATACTAGTGTTAATAAAATATGTCACGACAGCGGCCGGCGGACAGTGACAGTTTGCTGTCTTGAAATAACAACATTCGGACAATAGTGTAGACTTGTGCGCTACACGCTGGGGTGGGGCAGGGCTGCTGTAGGTATCCATTGCGCGCGGCCGGCATAGGGAACTGTGTGTAAGTTGCATTTGGGTAGGCTATTGCGCGTGTTATAGTTGATTAAGTAATTGACGAGCCAACGTCCGGCAGCAGTGGCTGAGTGTGTAACTTAACTTAACTTAACTTTTGTAGGCTACTATCGTCCGAGTGTCTCCAGATTGTGATTATTTATTCATTTATTCAAAGAAGATAGCAGTTTACAGACGCTGCTGGTTGCATGGATATTGTGGTGGTTTTCCCTCCTAATTGTATTTTATGAAATTGTAAAAATAAAACTACCATAACCTTTACTCCCGTTGTCTGTCGTTCCTGAATCGTGGTCTAAATTTCACCTCTTACAATAGTGTCCAGTCCAGTGAATGATCCTGCATCCATGGCTAATTGGATAAAGCATACTAAGTGGATTTATCACATGTGAAACGAGAAGGCAGAAAGTGCAATTAGTTAATAAATGAAACAGTGTACACGTCAGTGCTGGTAAAAAAAGAGTTTTAATGACTTGCACAAAGTTGATGCTCGTTTGGTGAACTTCAAAACCTGCGCTGTATTCAATAAAAGCTGGGCATAACGCACATAAAGGACTGAAAATGAAAATACCCCTATATGTGGTACATATTCTACTGTATGTTGTAGCCTACTTCAGTTGTTGGTACCCAGACTTGCATTTTGTCGAGTAATGTCCATTTGAACCTCACGTGAAAGTAACGGGGATTGTGCTGCATTTGGTGGATGGAGCTGATATTACGCACATAATTCTACTGAATAAACATCCAACTGCGACCCAAACGGTAACTTGTCGTGGTAGTCTATGTCGAATATGCCTTAATTTGGCTGTTTGCTATTCGCCTCTGGCATCATCCGAGCATGTGTAGTGCGAGACGCCATTATGACCGTTGCGCGTAAATATTTGCAAGACGATGGGGCCGTCAAACACAGTAGGCTATGGATACTTATTTAACGACTTTAATGAAGATGTCATGTAGACTGTTTGACGGCCCCTTCCATAGGACAGCATCCATCCATCTATCCATCCCTTCCTCATCTTTACGCGCAACGGTAATAATAGCCATTACTTTTCTTGTAGACGTTGCGCATAATATTTTATTCATTATCGACTTATTTCAAGCAGCATTCCACTGTCCACTCTGCGTGGCCCTGTTGAAAACATGCATGGTTGCCACCACGTAAAAAATGTGCTTGGAGAGGAGGCAAAACTGGTACAATTTAGGCTGCATTAAAGCATACACGTTAGCTTTCACGTTGTGCGATGGATGGAGACAAGTTTGGAATCGCTCCCTCTCTCTCCCTCTCTCGCTCACACACACACGCGCGACATAATTCTCTGCACTCTTTGCAAGACTCTACTGTCACTTGACTCGTCTTATTGGATACCAGCCAAACTTGTGAGCTATATAGCCAATAGTTTCGATTGTGCTGCTTGGACTGGAGGTATTTAAACTGCTAAAATGTAGGCTGCATTAAAGCATCCGCACGTTTGTGCGATGGGTGGAGACAACTTGGGAATCGCTGTAAGTTAGAGATTTTTTTAAAACATAGGCTGGCAAGATGTAAATGACCTGCACTGCTTGAAAAAGACGATCGACTATGTGCCCCAGGCATCTTAAATACTAAAAACTAATAGGCGGATGGCGGGTGGATTCGGTTTTGGAAATTGGAGAAAAAACATTAGGGCGGGTGGATAGCAGGTGGATTAGAAATTCTAAGAAGCGGTTGCGGATGAAATAATACATCCACCGCGCACCTCTAGGCCTACTCCACACGTAGGTATATTCCAGACCTACAGAAGACGGTAGCTAGAAGCGTTCATCTAAAAATTTACCGGAAAGTCAGAAAACTCGCTGCATGACAACCAAATGTGCTCAGTAGACGCACGCTGCCCTGATTCAAAGCGATTCCCGCCTCTCTGCCCGCAGCTGGGGCTAGGGCCTACTCAAATACTGTTCCAGAAATGTAAGGAGTAGAAAGTAACATAGGCCTACAGATATTTGTCAAAAATGTAACGGAGTAAAGTAACGGCGTAAAAGTGAAAAAAAGCTTCTCAAATATTGTTCCAGAAATGTAAGGAGTAGAAAGTAACCTAGATAATTGTCAAAAAATGTAACGGCATAAACGTAAAAAACCGACAACATACCAGTTAAAATGAGTAGGCCTAAGTACATTTTATTTATGAAGCACATCTGAAAACAGCAAAAAAAAAAACATTTGATTTACATACTAGATTACTAGATAGGCCTACTAGATACATAGAGAGAGAGAGAGAGAGAACGCGCTCCTATGCAGTGTTAATATAGCGATTTCACTTCTCTCTCTCGCTCTTAGTGTTTTTGTTTTTGTTTTACTGTAGCCATGGACTTAACACGGGTGCAGGGGTTCTATAATGTTTTCCGACACTGTTATTTTTTCTGCCTCATGCGCGAACTATTTATTGTCATTCAGTTTGTGCCGTTATTAGGCCTAGGCCTATATGAATCGCGGGTAAATCAGTTATATATTAGTTATATATTTAGACTTCGAACAAAAGAAATAGGCCTAGGACACACGGGAATAATAGGATATAAAATAGGCAGCCTGACTGGATCGATGGACGATTTCCAACAATAAAAGACAGGATATGAAACAAAATAGGCAGCTTATTCAATTAATAAAACTATAGCCCAAGAACATTGCCTCGCTGGGCAGGGAGAGAGAGAGAGAGAGAGAGAGAGAGAGAGAGAGAGAGAGAGAGAGGTCCAGTGTTAATGTAACGATTTAACTTCTCTCTCTCTCTCTTTACTGTAGCCATGGACTTAACACAGGTGCATGGGTTCTGTAATGTTTTCAACACTGTTATATGCATAGTGCTCTGGCTCATGCGCAAACTTTGTTGTGTGTAAGGCAGACAGCATTCTCTTGTTGCTGGTGCTTCGCATCTAAAAAGTTACCGCCCAAGAACATTGCCTCGCCGGGCAGAGAGAGAGAGAGAGAGAGAGAGAGAGAGAGAGCGCGCTCCTATGCAGTGTTAACGATTTAACTTCTCTCTCTCTCTCTTTACTGTAGCCATGGACTTAATCGTAAAAACAACAACAACATAGCCTACCAGTAAAAACGAGTAGCCTAAGTACATTTTATTTATAGATTTACATGTTTAAATCAACAAAAAACAAATAGGCTATTTAAAATAGGCTAGACAAAACCGTTCAAATGAACATATTTAAATAGACAAAACCGTTAAAATGAGCATGAAAAAAGCTGATTCTAAGAAAACCCGTTAAAATGAGCATTAAAAAATCTGATTTACATTTCTAATATAGGCAGACTGAAGGGACCTTTAGTTGAAACCTAAGGATCTTTAGTTCAATTTTAAGGACCTTTCGTTGGCTTTTGCGGTAGACGGACCATCCTCGACTAAAGATCCCCAGCCTTATACTAATGGTCCAACGTTTTGTTCGAATGGTCCCCTCTCACCAATTCATTCGACGAAAAGACCTGATACGCTTAGCCATGCAGAGAGCTTAGACTTGTAACAACTCTGACATTTGGAACTATCCAAAGTGGGCATTGGTTAATAGTTTTCTCGGTCAGACTTGGATTAATGTTTCTTAATGCATGACATGATGGCAGATCACGGAACTTCACGCAGTATAGCTCAATGGATAGAAAGCGACATATGTCCTTCCTGTGGTAGAAAATTCCTCCTGATATACGTGACATCGGGTCTTAGGTAAATGGAGGAAATCAAATAGCTATTTGCTTTTAATTGTTGACCAGTTTTACAGTGATGGCTTTTAGCGAACACAAATTACTTTTGGATGTAACTCGTACCGCCACGTGCCACATGGTGCCATGGTTGCACTGAGAGATATCGCTGAAATCTAACGCAGAGCTCACAGAGATGACTAACAACTTTCAAAAATTCACGGAGAAGTGTCAATTTTGGCAAAAGGACGATAGCGCACTGGCATTGATGATCTGGCTTTGTTGTAAGCAGTCCAAAATCATAGCGTAACGGGCGTAAAGGGCCGTAGCCTAACGCAACCTTGCGCAAACTAAAACACTGACAGGACAGTTTTTCTGAGGTGTGGCGGGACACAGCATGCACACACGCACACACGCACACAAACACACACACACACACACACACACACACACACACACACACACACACACACACACACGCACACACGCACACTGGCCATAGCCCTCCCATCCCACCCCTTCATTGATCACCTTATATCCCCCTATGCCCACCCCGTTCAGAATCCTTTGCACCCCACACACGCTCCCTAATATTTCTCAACGTCAGCGCTATAACCTCTTTGGACAGCCAGTTGAGAAGGATAGCTGATAGGGTTGGTGCTTATTGCGATCGGGGGCAATTAGTCCATTATATAGCCTATATTTTTTAAACCAATGGGCGCTGGGAGGGATCAAGGGGGGATTGGGATGCTTATGATGAGGTTCAGGGGGCTTTTGTTCAAAAAAATGGTTGAGAACTACTGCTCTACCAGTATGACCCATACTGGCGCTCCCCCCAGCACACACGCGCGCGCACACACACATGCACCTCATCCACCATTCTACAGCACATCCATACGTGAGAATTTCCATCCGTTGTTTACCACTGGTTTTCAATTTCTTTCAGTAGGAGTTAGATCTTTGAGTGCCATGTGGCATGTGCCAGTGACATGCGGAAGTGGTATCATTGACATGCTATTATAAAACACATTTTTCCACTAACAGGTTAGGTTTAGGAATGAGTTTTGGTTTAGGCACAGTTCGGCATGTTTATAGGTTGGTGTACACACATTTTTCACTGACAGGTTAGGTTTAGGAATGAGTTTGGTTTAGGCACAGTTCGACATCGACATGCAGAAGTGGCATCACTGGCATGCAACTATAAAACACATTTTTCCACCGACAGGTTAGGTTTAGGAATTAGTTTAGGTTTAGGCACAGTTCGGTTGGTTTACACACATTTTTTCACTGACAGGTTAGGTTTAGGAATAAGTTTAGGGTTAGGCACAGTTTGATATCGTAGTAGCCACTGTAACCATAGTAACCAACGTGACATGCCAACCGTGACGGCGCTTGACATGCCCGTTAACTGTTGTAATTACAGACCTAGAATACATAAATAATTTAAAATAATACTTTTCTATTAATAAATATTATTACACTTATTGATAATAATTAGTATAAGTCTGTGGTTAATAGGCCTATAAAATCAATGTCACTGCGGCACTTCCGCATGTCACTGACACATGCCACATGCCACTCAAAGATCTAACCCCCTCTCATTTCTTTTGAAACTGCACACCTTTTATCGAGGGAAAATGTCAAGGCACACCACCAATGAAAATGTTAACTGAAAATACAACCATATTGCCTATAAAAGGTAGGCCTACAGCCATTTCATTTTCCATGGCACATCAGGAAACCGTAATTAAACTTCGAAGCGTTTTTATTTTTCTCAAAACAAAATGTGCTCGTGGGCAACATAGACATAAACCCAAGTTGGACTGGCAACTCAAAAATACTCAATACAAAATCAAAGTCAAATCCAAACTTCTGACACTTAATACTTGCGCTCAACAGCAGCTACTTTTTACAAACGTTTCTGAAGACAGCTCACTCCGGTAAACAGCTGCTTCGCCTATCTCGCCCACTCTCAACAATGAGCTGGGTTTTACATACCCTTCACTGCGCAGGTAATTATTCAATTAACCAATGCAGACACACAATCACAATTGACCCGTACCATTTCTCCAGGACCTTTCCAAAACAAAACGCCAGTTACAAATCATATCGACAAACATTGCCCATCGTTGCCCACAGACTCAACACATGTCCATTTTCAGTGCTTGACATCACGCGATGAAAATGCTGCCACAACGATGCGCGCTCCCGTAGTGTCACTTGGAGAGGATACTGTGATACTGAGCGGTGTGTGTGTGCGTGTGTCCAACTGTCCAGCTCTGCCCGCTCCTCGTGGTGCACAGTAAATACACAAGTTCACAAATAAAGTTCACCAAAATGAAGAGTGGTTTAAAGTCAGTGAAAAGTGGCGAGATCACCTTTTCACAGTGAACATGATGGGATGTGTGCCTTTAAGCCTTATCATTAAGTCTGTCGTGCGTTGGTGCGCCATGTGATCAGTAGGCACCAATTGGCAAAACTTGGCACGAAGTTTTAAAACTTCGCTTTTAAAAGGTTGGCACAATCTGCTCGGAGTCGGAGGGAACCGTCAGATTGTTTGTGTGCTTGTGGCAATTATGCCTTTGGTTTATGTGTGTGGTGCCGCTGGGGAGTCGAGCCCGTGTAGAGCCTCGCTTCACGAGAGAGGGACAATTTCGTGGAGTTTGGTCTATGACGGGGGTGCGACTGTAAGCGTGGCCACATTTGGTTCACTAGGCCAACTTCGTAGGCCTACTTGGCGTTATAGGAACCAGGCTTTTTGCGCTGCGCCCCTTGCCCGGCGACTTCGAGACAGTCGGTCGCTGTCCGTGGTACCTGTGAATCCACCTGTTGGTCTGTCTGCGGGCTGCTGTTTATATTGGAGAGTGACTGTGTGTGTGTGTGTGTGTGTGTGTGTGTGTGTGTGTGTGTGTGTGTGTGTGTGTGTGTGTGTGTGTGTGTGTGTGTGTGTGTCTGTGTGTCTGTGTGTGTGTGTGTGTGTGTGTGTGTGTGTGTGTGTGTGTGTGTGCGTGCGCAAGTGTGTGACGTTTCCCCCTTTGCTTTCAGTTCTTATTTTGTGTGATTTAGGAGAAAGTGAGAGTTCTCTGTTGTTTTGTTTATTTGTATCTTTCTTTTGTTTATTTTTGGTTCACCTCACACCACTTGGGCCGCCCAGCGTGCGGGTTACCCCTAAATAGATCTCGTTTGCTGTGCGTAAAAGTAAAACACAAGTGTGCAGTGGTATCGGTGTGGGTTTGCCGTGCTTTGTATTTTCATTTCATTACTTAATTTTGGTTTGCTGTGCTGTGTACTACTAGTGGGGAAAACCTTGGCCTCCTTGGTTCATGTGGGGGGTGCGGGTGTCCAATAGCCGTTAGGCCAAATGTATTTCAACTGTTTGTAAATTTTAAAAAGAAAGTGAAAGACAATTACAGAAAAGTCATTTGAACCCTGTCCGACCTCAACGAACATGTGCTGCTGGGTTTAACAGTTGAAGTCTAAATACATTCTGGGGGCGAAATTCCCTCAGTGGCCTAGTCGTGCAATCATCTGTTTGAAATTGGTAATTATTATTTTAATTATTTGCCGACGGCCCAGAGTCACGGACTGTCTATAACTAGCCAAATATTATTTAATTAATTTAAATTTTAGATCGTCTCTGGTATAGCCTTCCTATCCTAGCTCCCAAACTTTTTTTTGCCATTGTTTACCTGGCATTGTTGACATCGTGAGAATGAATGACAGCAGCGGTTGCTCTGAAGTGTGTCAAAGCCGTAGGCCCTATATAGCTACGTGTGTTGGTTCAGACTTAACTGCTGTTAAGAAACATTAATACAAGTCTGACATCCAATCCAATCCAATCCAAGTCTGTCTGAGAAAACTATTAACCATGAATGCCCACTTTGGATAGTTCCAAATGTCGGGGTTGTTACAGGTCTAAGCTCTCTGCATGGCTGTGATAGCCTTGATTTAGCCTATAGCCTACATTAAAAGGGGAGAACCACAACAAACGACTTCAACATCGAGGCCAATGTTAAAATTAGCCTACATAATTCACATGTGGGTCTTGATATGACAAAATGATCTTCATATGCTTCATAATCTTTGAAAATAACCGTTCAGTAACAGTCGTCCCGACTGTCCTCCTTAATTCTGTCATGCTTCTGCAGTGCAGACACGTGTCGTCCAAAAAATCATATTCCCCCTTGTGTCCGTGCGCAAAGCAAAGTGCTACGCTGTCTCTTAAAATATGTTGTTTATTTAACATAAAACAATGGATAAAATAACGGTATCCTTGCACGTCCTTCCAGCGGTAGTAATGTTTTTGACTGTCAGCATCCCTCTCGCTGTTATCCAACAACAGTAGTGGTGAATTGAATAGCCTACCCCTACAGCTGTGGTGCGTCAAAGCCGTACTCGTGTTCAGACTGCCCCCCGGTGACCAAAAAGTGTGCAGCAAATCAAAGTGGTGAACCCGCAGATGTAAGTTTTAATTTGCGTTATCTCGCAAAAATATTTGCATTATCACGCAAAAGATTTGCGTTATCTCGCAAATGGTTTGCGTTATCTCGCAAAAGATTTGCGTTATCTCGCAAAGGTGTTAGTCTCCAGTGCATACATTCCCCCCTCCAAAAAAAAATCCTCCGTGTCACTAATGGGCCACCGTAGACATCACTATTTAAACGTCTGCATATTTCGAAACTAGTTGGGCTTGAGTGCCCAGTGCGCGTGGCTTTGTATGAATAAGAAAAAGAGAACATTGCCTAAAATGTGGGCAGCCTTGCATGTCAAATAGAAAACTGTTTAATTCAAGAAACAACTAGGCATATCGATTAGGTAATCGGGTTCTTTGCACAGCCATGGAGAAACAGCAAATTATTCACTGTTGAGGGCTTCAACATGCTGCGCCTTTCCTCCAGTATGCGACCGCACCCCAGAGGTCAATGACGTTTGTGCACCACAAGATGGCGCCGTTGCCACACATTTCCTAGGTGAGACCAGGGATGTGCAGGAAAACAGTGCATGGACTATTACTCTCCCAATACTCGACACTGCTGTTAATTTCAAAATTGATACAGGGGCTGATAGCATATCCATATCCAGCATATCCACAGTTGAATTCCATCTCGTATCCACTGACTGTTTGAACGACTTTGTCAGCTTGACTTGCAACCCCGAGTGTTTAAAATAGCAGACGAGCTTCTTAACATTGCTGATCAGCTGGCTTGCGTCAGGGATTTCGCTCATCACAGCAGTGGACAGGGCATGCAAGAGGACCGAATTCGGTAGGAGAGACTGGGACTAGTTGGCACACTATTCAGTTTGAGTGTCATATCTTTGGCATACATTGCTTTAAAACTCCCCAAATAAGATATTCCAAAAGGGTTACATTTCAGCTAAATATTAGACACATGCACCTTTGGTTGATAATTCATTGTTTCCATCTATATGTGATTAAAGGGAAACTGTGCAGGAAATGGTCAAAAAAAGGTACTACAACTATGCTGCTCATTGAAACTGGGCTGCCTATTGCAAAATTTGATCTTTACATGAAAGTTTACTAAGTAATAAACAAATATTCTATAGTATGGTCCAAGTACAGTAATTTTTGCAGCTAAAAATGGCTATTTTTGGAAATTCAAAATGGCGGACCATGGAAAGGATCCCCCTTTTCATGCATGAAAATTGCAATTTTTCCAGTCATAATGAATACTTAGAATTTGATGCTGGTGGTAAGTATTCATGAAAAAGGTAACATTAGTGAATGGGCAGCATGAATTCTGGAAATAAACAAATAAAAATCTCACACAGTGTCCCTTTAAAGAATTGAAGAGTTCAGATGCAAAACCCCCTAAGTGCCTTTTCAGAAAATAATCTTAATTCATTTTTATTTAATACAAAGCTATCAAAATGGCATATTTTTTTATTTTATTTATGTAATATAACTATTTATATGTATTATCAAGTACATTAATGTAAACCAAACCAACAACAGGGTTCTCTAAAAATATAGAAGTGCAGGTCTTCAGAAATGGAGTTAGGGGGTTTTGCATCTGAACTCTTCAATTGTTGTGAATTTGTGCCAACTTGCCCCAACCTGGCACATGTTGTTGGGGCTAGTTGGCAGACATTTAAATTGTATTAAATTATGTCAAAGAACATGAAATCTGCTCAATTGTTACTGAATAATGAATATTTAAAATATCATGAGTTACTGTTTAGTAAAATAAAATAACATTTACTGCTTTATGAAGGACTGAAACATAATCACTACGAATGCACAATCTTGACTGGGAGTACCTAGAGCGACTGGATGGCAGGACTAGACGGCTTGTAGTGGAAGAGAACTGCGCTCATCCAGCACAAGCCGTCTAGTCCTGCCATCCCAGTCAAGATTGTTCTCCGTTTTGGTACCCAAGTGGTGGAACAGTCTCCCAGAGGCAGCAAGACTGAGCACATATCTTGCAGCTTTCAAGAAACAACTAAAGACATTCCTCTTTCGAGAGAATTTACTAGACTAATGCTTGAACTGGCCTTGCCCCAGGGCAGACTCCTGACATGATGTTTAGTTTAGTTTAGTTTAGTTTGTGAGTGTGTGTTTGTGTGTGTGTGTACTCGTTATTTACTCTTTATATTTAAAAAAAAACAAAAAAAAACACAACTGCAACTTAACTGCAACTGCACTTGTTGTTCTGTATATCTCCTGTGCACTTTGTATTTGCTTGTGATGTTGGCTTGATTATGTCCTCTTTTGAAAGTCGCTTTGGTTATAAAGCGTCTGCCAAATGCAATGTAATGTAATGTGGCTACAATTGCTGCTACAATATTGACTATAACTTATATTTAGGCATGTACGCCTACACAGTAGCATAAGTACATTAATTATACTGTATATATTGCAATCATACTCATATTATTGGTAGATAGTAGTAGAATAAGAATTTTCCACAATACATCCAATACATTCCTATGGCCTTGGGGCTAGTTGGCACATGCCATAGAAAGCCAATGGAAGCACATGAGTGTGCCAACTTGCCCCATACACAAAAGGACAGCACTCTTGACTGAAATCATGTTCTCCTGTTAACACCTGACATCACAGAATTCCAGTTTTAATATCAAGGTATACCTAGATACCCTGTCTATCACACAGAATATTTAATAATAATAATTGTAATAATAATAATAATTGTATTTGTATAGCACTGTGTCATACAAGGCATGTAACTCAAAGTGCTTAACAAATGGGAAAAAACATTGTTGGAGATAGATTTAAAAGGAGAGGTATAGAGGAGAGGCAGAAAAAGCAGGAAGACAGAGGAAGAAGAGATAGACAGAGAATGTAGAGTCATAAGGTCAACGTAGGTTAGGACCAGGATTCTTAGATGTGTAAGGTCCATAGTGGCTGGGCCTATCATAAGTCATAGATAGTCACACAGAGATTGGGCGCTCAGGTGCGGCCCCTGGTGGCATCAGGGGTGAGGAAAAACTCCCTTTCGCTTGATTCATAGTTTGTAAGGGGGAAAAAAAAGCTCAGTGAGGTCTGAGAAAAAAAGACCCCCTATGGTCAGGAAGAAACCTCAGGCAGAGACCAGCGGCCACCAAGGGGAGCCCCCTGCCAGGGCTGGTTGCGAGTAGTAAGGGCGCTGCGGCAGCTGGGACACTATGACGCCTTGGCAGCTAGGAGTTGGCAAGGATGAAGAGGTGGGTCTTCAGCTGCTTCTTGAAGGAGTCGACGGAGGTGGCTGATCGGATCTCGATGGGGAGGGCGTTCCATCTCTTGGGCGCATAGCAGGCAAACGCGGCGTCGCCAATCTTCTTCTGCGGGGGGGGGGGGGGGGGGTCCTTAGCAGCTTGGCATCAGTGGACCTGAGAGCTCGAGCAGGGGCATAAAAAGAGAGCATGTCTGAGATATAGCTAGGGGCAAGTCCATTTAATGCTTTAAATACTGTGAGCAGAGTCTTAAAGTCGATTCTGTATGAGACAGGTAACCAGTGCAGGTCTGCCAAGACAGGAGAGATGTGCTCTCTCATTCTGGTTCTTGTTAGGATTCTTGCCGCAGAATTTTGAATGAGTTGCAATTTGTCAATTAATTTTTTTGGGAGACCAGAGAAGAGAGCATTGCAGTAGTCTATCTGGTGACAAAGGCATGAATAAGTTTCTCAGCGTCTTGGGGGCCAAGCCATGCACTTTGTTGACATTTCTAAGATGGAAAAAAGCAGATTTTGTTATCTTGTTGATGTGAGGCTCAAAGCTCAATTCCAAATCTATGACCACACCTAGGCTAGTAACCTTATCTTTAATGTGCATGCTTAGGTCACCTAGTCTTGAGTGGAGTTTTGCACGTTTTTTCTTAGGCCCAATGAGCAACACTTCAGTTTTATCCTCATTTAATTTTAGGAAGTTACTGTTCATCCAATCTGTGATGGCAGACATGCATTTAGTCAAGGCATGAATGGCAGTGGTTTGGCTAGGCTCGACAGAGATATATAGTTGAGTGTCATCGGCATAGCTATGAAAATCAACATTGTGCTCTCTGATGATGGAGCCCAGGGGCAACATATAGAGAGAGAAGAGGAGAGGGCCCAAGCAACTACCCTGAGCAACTCCAAAAGGCACATCATACTTGTTGGAGACGTATTCTCCGATGGTGACAAAAAACTGCCTTCCTGTAATATATGTTTTGAACCACTCTAAGACGTGACCGGACAAGCCTACCCAAGATTCAAGGCGGTCAATTAGTATGTTGTGATCTATCGTGTCAAAGGCGGCACTGAGGTCGAGGAGGATAAGTGCTGAAACTTTGTTTGCGGCAGTGCTGAGCCTAAGATCACTTATTATTTTGGTTAGTGCTGTTTCGGTGCTATGGTTGGCTCTAAAGCCTGATTGGAATTTTTCCAAGATATCATTCCCAGCCAGATGTTGATTAAGCTGTTTAAATACAACTTTTTCTAGTACCTTGCTTATGAAGGGGAGGTTTGATATAGGTCTGTAGTTGTTTAAAGAATTCTGATCTAAATTTGTCTTTTTTAGGAGTGGCTTTACCATGGCTGTTTTGAATGAGCTTGGAAAAAATGCCTGTAAGCATAGAGGTGTTAACAATTTGCAGTAAAGGTGCTGCTAAGCAACCAAGTATGTTTTTTTAGCAGATATGTGGGGATCGCATCAAGGCTGCAGGTAGACTGCTTACTTTCCCTGACTATTTTACAGAGGTCGTCCTCTGTAATTGGACAAAACTTTTGGAAGCTCTCAGGTCTCCTAGGGGGGTTTAACCCTCCCCTCGGTGTATCGCCTGAGTGGGCGACAGAGGTTGCTGCGTTTCCACCTTGGATGCCTTCTCTAATGTCGGCAATCTTTTTATTAAAAAATCTAGCAAATTCCTCGCACTTGGCATGTGATGCTGCATTTAGGTTGTTATTGCTATGTGTGTTGGATTAAGTAGGTGGTCAATAGTGGAAAAAAGAACTTTCGCATTATGCTGGTTGTCTGTTATGATTTTGGAAAAATATGCTTTTCTCTCTGAGCGTACCGCATTATTGTAGGAGGAGATCTCATCCCTAAGGGATTGTCTATGGACTTCTAATTTAGTTTTCCTCCAAAGACGCTCGGTTACTCTGCATTTTCTTTTTAAGGCTCTAAGTGAGTCATTCATCCAAGGTGAATACCTAGCTCTGGTTCTTGTCGTCGTTCTAATTGGAGCTATGTTATCTAGAATTCCTCTTAAGTTGTTGTTGAAGCTATCAACCATTTCATCAGGTGTGCAGTGACCATTTAGTAGGTCACCTGATTTGATGAGGTCTGAAATCTTAAGCTCAGCAGAGGCATCCATGCGTCGTCTGTGAATGGCATTGTTGGGTGTGCTAATTTGTGTTGAAATGTCAAAATCAAAAAACACACAGTGGTGGTCGGAGAGGCCGACGTCCGTGACCGATATATTGTTGATATCAAGCGCATGTGAAATAACAAGGTCAAGTGTGTTGCCTTTCCGATGGGTAGGCTGTTCAGTAACATTCTGGACGAGACCGAATCCATTTAATGTGTCTAAGAAAGACTTGGCTATTGCGTCATCTGATTTATTTACGTGGATATTAAAGTCGCCAGCAATTATTGCTTTATCATAGTTAGTAAGTACGTCCGACATGAAGGTGGAGAAATCAGATAGAAATGACGAAGAGAATTTCGGTGGACGGTACAGAACAATAATAATCAGTTTGAGGTTTGCTTGGACCCTCATTGCCATGTATTCAAATGAAGAGAAAGAGCCCAGATTCATCTTAGTACAATTAAATTTGTTGGAGAAAAGTATGGCTACGCCTCCGCCTCGTTTATTTGGTCTCGGGGCGTGAAGGAATTTGTAATCGGAAGGGCAGGCCTCAATAAAAGTAGCCGCCCCGTCGTCTTTAAACCATGTTTCGGTAAGAAACATAAAGCTTATGTTTTTGTCCGAGACCAGCTGGTTTACTACGAAGCTTTTGTTGGTCAAGGACTGCACGTTAAGTAATGCAGCATTAACATTCAAAGTAGTAGAGCTATTGTTTATGCGTTCAGGTGCAATCGTAATTAGGTTGTTTATTTTAGGTTATTAGGTTGGTTATTTATATGTTTCTATTCCTTACCATTAGCTTTCTAGAACTAATTTAGTGGAAAGTGCCGATTCTTAGTTATATTCAAGATGGGCATCATGTTAGAGTTTGAATTTTAAAGATTGGACCTGTAATGGCCCAGACAATGAGGGTGTGCCAACTTGCCCCTGTGCCTACTAGCCCCGGTCTCCCCTACATGGGCAATGCAGTTTAGCCTTTTGAATCCTCGTAAGGAGGCCACCATATTCACACCTCTGTCTGTCATGAAACACAATCTTCCCCCCCAAGACTGTGCAGTTGATTACGAAGGCTCTTAAATTCAGGAATGAAAGAGAACGGATATTTTCTCCCGTCTTGGATGTTCCCACATCAAACGGAGCAGAAAATAACACCCTGGACTGTAGTTTGTAGTCTGAATTGATGTAATGCAGAGTGGCCGAGAGGAAAGATGTTTTTCTATACGTTTCAGTCCAAACATCAGTTGTAACAGCACACCCGTATTTCCCAATGGTCTCTTTTATGTCATCTACGACAGCTCTCCTAAATTTGAGTGCCCTTTCGGCGTGACACAGTGGTTGGATGGGGCAACATGTCTCGCACGTCAAATTTGCCAATGCTGGCTGCTGTGTCAACTAAGTGTTGCGCTAACTGAACTCCACGACCAGCGATGCTGTCATATGGACAGATGTCCGCGGCAACGAAATCAACACATTTCTCCACCGTCTTTTCCTTCAAAGCCTCTGACACTTTTGCTTTGTTCCCTCTGAATTCCAACAATTGTTGTCCTTTTAAAACAGTGACTGCTGTATGTGAGAACCTTTTGGCACTTGTCACAACAGGCAAAGGGCAGCTGATTTCCTTCTGCGCCATAGGCTACACGAGTGATAATGACTTCCAAATATCTGATTTCAAAACTTTCAATTTTTTTCACGGTGAATGTTCCTCTCTTTAGACCAGCACTTACTTCTGAAGCATTATGTGTTGTTTCACTAGAGGAGCTCTGCTCTTCTGCCCTGATCGGAGAGCAGAGCGGAAGAGCCAAAACACGGAAGAGCAGAACAGAATCGGATATGCGAGATTACACATCCGCAAATATATTCCAAAATGTTTTTATTAATAGAAAGGCTACCAAACACAATATCCAACACTTTGTGTTATATATAAAAATGATAGACATAGACTGATAATTTATGACTTTATTTTACATTTTAAAACACGTTTTTAGTTCGCAGGACTGCCTCTTATCACCGCCCCCGCCCGCACCCGCACTGTGCGCTCTCCCTCCCGCCCGCACCCGCAATGACCTTTCAATATTTGTCCCTCGTCGCACTGCTTTGCTGTGGGTTCCGCGAGTCCCGTGGGAGTCTCTAATTCAAATCTCACACCAATCTCTTTAAGCCAGGTGCAGTCTCAAAATGCAAAAGTTTAATCTAAAGAAAGGTTGAATTGCACACTGATGACCTCCATTTTAATCTCTTCTCATTTCAAGACGATTCAGGCCAACATGGCCCCTTCTCTACCGGATTTTAATGTTCAAACATTAATGGCTGTATGTTGTTTTTTTTGGTGAGTGAACAGCAAATTTAAGCGGTTACATATGTTGTTAAAAGTCAAAGTGAAATGTCTTCAATGCTTTCCTATGAAAAGATATACACAAATCTGCAAAACTGTGAGGGGTGTACTCATTCTTGATATACTGTAGCACACGATTAACATTGTGTGTGTGTGTGTGTGTGTGTGTGTGTGTGTGTGCGTGCGTGCGTGCGTGCGTGCGTGCGTGCGTGCGTGCGTGCGTGCGTGCGTGCGTGCGTGCGTGCGTGCGTGCGTGCGTGCGTGCGTGCGTGCGTGCGTGCGTGCGTGCGTGCGTGCGTGCGTGCGTGCGTGTGTGTGTGTGTGTGTGTGTGTGTGTGTGTGTGTGTGTGTGTGTGTGTGTGTGTGTGTGTGTGTGTGTGTGTGTGTGTGTTTTAAGAGCCCCAATAGAGAGTAGACCAGACTCCCCTGTGTCCAAGAGAGTGAAGTGGTCCATGGATCATCCAGCACCATCCAGAGAGACGGATCCTCCTCCTGAGGAGAGGTGAGATCACATGACCATTTGCTATCATATAACCAATACAATACAATACAATACAATACAACTTGACTCAAAGCGCTTTCAAAATACACATACATACAGACATACACACATAAACCCTTTCCCACATTTACACACCAGCTCTGGAGGCTGCTGCGCCAATTGTCCGGGGTTCGTGTGAGAAGGTGCATACATACACAAACAGGCACACACATACACACCAGGGGTGGAACATAAGTTTTTTCCTCAAAAGTCACTGTGGCAGGTAGATTTTAAAATTTACCAGTCACTAGCCATTTTTACCTGTCAACTCATATAATAATAATAATAATAATAATAATAATAATAATAATATCATTGTGGTTGTTATAATTATCATTATTATTATTAAAGGGACACTGTGTGAGATTTTTAGTTTTTTATTTCCAGAATTCATGCTGCCCATTCACTAATGTTCACTTTTCATGAATACTTACCACCGCCATACAATTCTAATTATTCATTATGACTGGAACATTTGCACTTTTCATGCATGAAAAGGGGGATCTTCTCCATGGTCCGCCATTTTGAATTTAAAAAACAAAAAACATTTTTAGCTGCAAAAATGACTCGACTTGGACCATACTAGAAAATATTTGTTAATTACTTAGTAAACTTTCATGTAAAGATCAAACGTGGCAATATAATAGGCAGCCCAGTTTCAATGAGCAGCATAGTTGCAGTACCTTTTTTGACCATTTCCTGCACAGTGTCCCTTTAAAACTATTATTATTAAAACTATTATTATTATGATTATATATTTATTTGTTAGCGTTTGGTTGACTATGTCCTTAACACCAGAAAGGAGTACTTCTTATGTGGTTGGGGGTCTGGTGGCCCTACCCTAGAAAATGTTGTATTTTTAGATGCAATTCCCTGCATTCCAATCAATTTTAGGGTGAAGAATGGCAAATCCCATCGGACAAAAAAAACACCTGGAAATTCGGGCTATTTATAAAGTTTTCACCCGTCAAAGTGACTGGTGGGTTGATAAATTTACCCGTCACCGCTGAAATCTACCTGTCATTGACTGGTGGACAGGTGTACAGTTTTGGAAGTGTGTGTGTGTGCGTGCGTGCGTGCGTGCGTGTGCGTGTGTGCGTGTGTTAGTACGTGCGTGCTTGCGAGAGAGAGAGTCAGTGTTATGTTTTGCATTTGTGTGTAACTCATAACTCAAGAGATGCATGTTGTGTTTTCAGTGTCCAGCAGGGGGCATCAGACACACAGAACCTGAATACAGACAAGACCAACAGGGACACTGCAGAATACAGGTGTGTGTGTGTATGTGTATGTGTGTGTGTGTGTGTGTGTGTGTGCGTGTGTGCGTGTGTGCGTGTGTGCGTGTGTGTATGTGTGCGTGATGCTGTTTGCTATTGTGTCAGCCATATGTTGGTGTAGATCCCTGGTCTCCAAACAACGGCCCGCTGGCCAACTGCGGCCCGCGGGCAGCAAACTTGTGGCCCGCCATGAGGTCCTTAAAAATGAAACCATAAATGCGCCCATTTGTGGCCATGTGCGATTTGCGATCACAAAAACGTCAGTGATCTCTCCTAAGCATTCACAAACAGTTAAATCTGATACTAACAGTCTCATGACAGACATTGACAATGAGGGAAAATGGTGAAGTGCAATCTGCTGTCTGCTAGACATCTAGACAAGTCGTTATTTATCATTGCGTTTACCTCGGACATCAGACCATTCGCAATTGTGCGGTATCGAAGCACTCTCCTCTCTTCTGGTTGAAAATGAGGACAATTCTCTCCTTCCCTATTTTTATGTATTTAGGAGGCCAGATACATTTTGTCTTTTGTTTACTCACATTTATTTGAAGTTTGGATGAGAATTATCCCGTATTTGGAAGTATCATTTATGCAAGGTAGTAGCCTACATGTAGAGACGTTAACGCAATTCAAGCTCCAGAGAACAGTCGTTACCAAAAGAAGGGAGGACAAAAACTAAACCAGTTCCTTAAAAATGTCTTGGAAATATAGAGGCATGTAGAAGATTTGCTGAGTATTCCTGAAGGTCAACGTTGCTGGGTGCAGCCTGCGCGCCGCCGCGCCCTTTCTATTAAACCTGGAGAGCCATGAGGCGCGAAGCGCACAGTTATTTAAGCCAAGTCGTCTGAGTTGTCTCAACTCTCTTCTGTTTGCAGATGTAAACGATTCTCCTTTGCTTCTATTGTATGGCTTTGTTATATCAGCTTTGCTTTGTCTTGCACTCGTAATATTCAAGGTCTGGCTGACCGTATCTATATGTCTGTATCGCTCGTGTATATGGGTAGATGACGGATAGGCAGCAAAAAACATTTTTTTCACAAAACATTGTTTATGAGGGAAAAAAGTATATGTCTATGTAGTGCAGCAATTAATCTTTCAAAAAATCCAAGTGGTCACAATGTTGGTCTATTTATTGATTGTTTA
>NW_026945528.1:55000-62500 GCF_034702125.1 Engraulis encrasicolus | reverse complement strand
ATTATTATTATCATTATTATTATTATTGTTGTTAGTACTATTAATCTGGGCACATTGTACATTGTATTATTATATTATTATATTATTACTTTTAAGGATTCAGCTAGATGTGTGTGTGTGTGTGTGTGTTTGTGGAGAGTGACTTGTTGTTGTGTTCTCCACAGCTGGGAACGTTGAGCAGGAGGGACTGAACGCCGTGGTCCAGATCCGCAAGGAGACCAAACATGGCAAAGGTGTGTGTGAGTTTGCGTCTATGTGTGTGTGTGTGTGCGTGTGTGCGTGTGTGTGTGTGTGTGTGTGTGTGTGTGTGTGTGTGTGTGTGTGTGTGTATGTGTGTGTGTGTGTGTGTGTGCATGCGGGCGTTCCAATGGCATTCGTGTTTCTGGACCTGTCCCCTCTCCACTCTATCATAGTAATGATTATTGTGTGCGTGTGCGTGTGCGTGTGCGTGTGCGTGTGCGTGTGCGTGTGTGTGTGTGTGTGTGTGTGTGTGTGTGTGTGTTCTCTAGTGGAGTTCCTCTTTCTGGATCTCTCCTCTCTGCGCTCGGTGCGTCAGTTTGCCCAGAAGTTCAAATCCACCGGCCTCCCTCTCCACGTGCTGGTCAACAACGGTGGGTCACACACACACACACACACACACACACACACACACACACACACACACACACACACACACACACACACACACACACACACACACACACACACACACACATTCAGGCAGGGTGGATTCAACACGGTGGATTCAACACGGTGCGGTCCACACCCACGCACACGCACTGTGGATTCAACACACACTAACTACAGTGCCCTCCATAATTATTGGCACCCCTGGTTGAGATGTGTTTTTTAGCTTCCAATTATTTTATTTTTTTTCTAAATAATATGGGACCTTAATGGAAAAAAAAGAGAAAAATCCAACCTTCGATACAAGTGCATTTATTCAGTGGGGAAAAAATCCCACATAAAGAAATAATTATTTGACATCAAATAATGTGTGTCACAATTATTAGCACCCCTGGTGTTAATATTTTGTACAACCCCCTTTTGCCAGCAAAACAGCACCTAATCTTCTCCTATAATGTTTCACAAGATGGGAAAAGACAGAAAGAGGGATCTTTAGCCATTCCTCTTTGCAGAATCTCTCTAAATCATCCAGAGACATGGGTCCTCTCCTCTGTACTCTCCTCTTCAGCTCACCCCACAGGTTCTCAATGGGGTTGAGGTCAGGGGACTGAGATGGCCATGGGAGGAGCTTGATTTTGTGTCTGGTGAACCATTTCTGTGTAGATTTGGCCATATGTTTAGGGTCATTGTCTTGCTGAAAGACCCAGTGACGACCCATCTTCAGCTTTCGGGCAGAGGGCAACAGATTTTGATTTAAAATGTCCTGGTATTTCAAAGCATTAATGATGCCATGCACCCTAACAAGGTCCCCAGGGCCTTTGGAAGCGAAACAGCCCCACAGCATCACTGACCCACCCCCATACTTCACAGTGGGTATGAGGTGCTTTTCAGCATGCGCATCTTTCGTGGCACGCCAGACCCACTTAGAGTGTTTGTTGCCAAAAAGCTCAATCTTGGTCTCATCTGACCAAAGCACACGGTCCCAGTTGAAGCCCCAACACCGCTTGGCGAACTCCAGACGTTTGCGTTTATGATTGTGAGTGAGGAAAGGTTTTCTCCGTGCATGCCTCCCAAACAGCTTGTTGGCCTGTAGACAGCGTCTGATGGTTGATTTGGAGACTTTGTGACCCCAGGATGCTACCATTTGTTGTAATTCTGTAACAGTGAGCTTTGGAGATCTTTTGATTTCTCTTACCATCCTCCTCACTGTGCGTGATGGCAAAATAAACTTGGGTCCTCGTCCAGGCTTGTTTACCACTGTTCCAGTTGTTTTGAACTTGTTAATTATTCCTCTCACAGTGGATATGGGCAGCTGCAGTTGAGTGGCAATCTTCTTGTAACCTCTGCCTGACCTGTGAAGGTCGACGCACATCTGCCTCACTTGTATGCAATGTTCATTTGTCTTTCCCATGTTTAAGAGTGGATAAGAGAAATGGCCTCGGTGTCACGTCATATTTATGACCCAGGGAAACAGGAAGTGATGAATTACTAATTAAATGTTCCTACATACTCTGGTAAACTTTGTAAACTACTGTAGAAATGACAGAAATGCTTCAATTATATTTATTTCCTGGGAATTGTTAAGGGTGCCAATAATTGTGGAACAGGTGATTTAATGAAAAATAATTATTTTTCAGTCAGGGATTTTTTTTATATTCTTACAATTCATTTGAGTTGAAGGCTACATTTTCCTACAATTTTCAGTGTGACAGTATTCTTCTGCAATAAACACTGAATTTATTTTAAGGCTTTTAACACATCTCAACCGGGGTGCCAATAATTATGGAGGGCACTGTATGTGCATGTCTGTGCTATCTGGGGGCTATAATGTGCTATACCAGAAGGCCTCTGTATAAAAAGGGCAGCCATGTTAGGGAGGTGGTCTTAATGATCAGAGGATGCCCTTGAGCAAGGAACCTAACCCCACATTGCTCCATGGACTGTAACCAATACCCTAAATAAGTAAGTCACTTTGAAAGTGTCAGCTAAGTGTTATGTAATGTAATGTAAAAAAGTAAGAAGGCTTCTTTAAACACAACTCCGCAGCTCTGGAGTATGCAAAACAACTGCAAAAACACTGGCAAAATATTGTTCAATATCTGCCATAGTAGGCAGTTAGTCCATCTGGAGAAAATAACTGTATGATCCCCTACTCTGCTGTGATTTCCAGCAATATTTGCATCTGTGTATCTTTTAATGGGCTGCGATCCAAATAAAAGTACTAAAATGTGTGTGTGTGTGTGTGTGTGTGTGTGTGTGTGTGTGTGTGTGTGTGTGTGTGTGTGTGTGTGTGTGTGTAGCGGGTGTGATGTTGGTTCCAGAGCGGCGTACTGCAGACGGCTTTGAGCTGCAGTTCTTACTAAAGTGTGTGTGTGTGTGTGTGTGTGTGTGTGTGTGTGTGTGTGTGTGTGTGTGTGTGTGTGTGTGTGTGTGTGTGTAGCGGGTGTGATGTTGGTTCCAGAGCGGCGTACTGCAGACGGCTTTGAGCTGCAGTTCTTACTAAAGTGTGTGTGTGTGTGTGTGTGTGTGTGTGTGTGTGTGTAGCGGGTGTGATGTTGGTTCCAGAGCGGCGTACTGCAGACGGCTTTGAGTTACAGTTCGGCCTCAACTTCCTGGGTCATTTCCTGTTAACCCATTTGCTGCTGGACACAATCAAGCGCTCCGGCCGACACGACAGGTAGGGTCGCATAGTGATGAGGTCATCAACCACAACAGGTACAGTCGCATAGTGATGATGTCATCAGCCACGATAGGAGGGGTCGATTTGATTCGATACACTTTACAGGTGAAAAGTATTTTATTTTAGAAACATTGTTACTACAATCAGTATTATTATTACTGCATGAGCAAAATAAAAGGCCTCACAAAATGAGTGCCATAATAACAAAAAAACGATTAATCGAGAAACAACAATTAATCAATTCTGTTCTGGGCAGATCGATTAATTGAATTGCCGGCTGCTGGAACGATGCATTGATTTAAATTGATTATTGTTTACACCCCTCTTGACAGGCACAGTCGAATAGTCACCATGTCATCAGCTACGCACTACGGAGCACGCCTCAACATCAACGATCTGCAGAGCAGGTGAGGAACACCTGGACACACACACATACACACACACACACCTGGATGAAAACCTACAGGTCCCTGTAGGTTCCTACAGATCATCAAACAGATCATGTAATACTCGGTTAAATCAGGGATCTGTTTTTATTCTGTTACTTTTCGTACTGTGTGTGTGCATGCATGTGTGTCTCTCCAGGTCGTGCTATAGTTTCCATGGTGCGTACTCCCAGTCTAAACTGGCCTTAGTGATGTGTGTGTGTGTGTGTGTGTGTGTGTGTGTGTGTGTGTGTGTGTGTGTGTGTGTGTGTGTGTGTTTCCTGTGTGTGTGTCTACAGGTCGTAGAGTAGAGTAACTTTATTGATCCCCAGGTGGAAATTCAGGAATCTGGGTCGTGTTATAGTTCACATGGTGCGTACTCCCAGTCTAAGTTGGCGCTGGTCATGTTTACCTGTGTGTGTGTGTGTGTGTGTGTGTGTGTGTGTGTGTGTGTGTGTGTGTGTGTGTGTGTGTGTGTGTGTGTGTGTGTGTGTGTGTGTGTGTGTCTACAGGTCATGTTATAGTTCCCACAGTGCGTACTCCCAGTCTAAGTTGGCGCTGGTGATGTTCACCCGTGTGTGTGTGTGTGTGTGTGTGTGTGTGTGTGTGTGTGTGTGTGTGTGTGTGTGTGTGTGTGTGTGTATCTCCCTACAGGTCGTGTTATAGTTCCCATGGTGCGTACTCCCAGTCTAAACTGGCTTTGGTGATGTTCACCATTGTGCGTGTGTGTATCTCTCTGCAGGTCGTGTTATAGTTCCCATGGTGCGTACTCCCAGTCCAAGTTGGCGCTGGTCATGTTCACCTGTGTGTGTGTGTGTGTGTGTGTGTGTGTGTGTGTGTGTGTGTGTGTGTGTGTGTGTGTGTGTGTGTGTGTGTGTGTGTGTGTGTGTGTGTATCTCTCTACAGGTCGTGTTATAGTTCGCATGGTGCGTACTCCCAGTCCAAGTTGGCGCTGGTCATGTTCACCTGTGTGTGTGTGTGTGTGTGTGTGTGTGTGTGTGTGTGTGTGTGTGTGTGTGTGTGTGTGTGTGTGTGTGTGTGTGGTGTGTGTGTGTGTGTGTGTGTGTGTGTGTGTGTGTGTGTATCTCTCTGCAGGTCGTGTTATAGTTCCCATGGTGCGTACTCCCAGTCTAAGTTGGCGCTGGTGATGTTCACCTGTGTGTGTGTGTGTGTGTGTGTGTGTGTGTGTGTGTGTGTGTGTGTGTGTGTGTGTGTGTGTGTATCTCTCTACAGGTCGTGTTATAGTTCGCATGGTGCGTACTCCCAGTCCAAGTTGGCGCTGGTCATGTTCACCTGTGTGTGTGTGTGTGTGTGTGTGTGTGTGTGTGTGTGTGTATCTCTCTACAGGTCGTGTTATAGTTCGCATGGTGCGTACTCCCAGTCTAAGTTGGCGTTGGTCATGTTCACCTACTTCCTGCACGAGCAGCTGCTGGCGGGGGGGTTTCCTGTCAGCACCAACGCCGTCGACCCCGGAATGGTGGACACACAGCTCTACGAGAACCTCTGTAGCCCCGCCCAGAAACTCAAGAAACCAGCTGCCAAACTACTGTTTAGGGTATAGCACACACACACACACACACACACACACACAAGGGACGTCCCGATCCGATCACGTGATCGGAAATCGGCCACGATCACGTGGTGTGCGACTCGATCGGAATCGGGTGTACCTCCCCGATCAGGACTCGGATAAATACATTCACATAATTTTTAAAATTAACATGTTATAGCCTATCTATCGCAATGCAGTGGCACAGAGTGGAAAGCCTCTTGACTTCACAATAGAAACATCCACAGGAACAACATTACATTGCCAACTGAAAGGCATTGGAACACTGTAATGCACATCAGCTGATGACACTTCAGCAGCTCTTCTCTCCCTCTCTCCCCCTCTCCACGTTAACGCAAGCAACGGACCTCGGTCTTCATTCTGACCAATTTAAATGAAATGAACACGACTTAAGCAAATATGACAGAGAAAGTAGGCTATAGTCAAGGTGACTTACACGTTGGGCTACTGTAGTGTATATCCACGTGAGGATTCCGGACGGCAAAATGCGACATTGACTATCCAACAGATTAATGATCACTGCGCCATAGCCTGTTCTAATTAATTTGCAACCAGTTGAACTCTGATGCAATGACAAGGACTCTGATGGAAGTTAACATTGATGTTTACTGAACCTTCCGACAATATGCAGGTGAAAACAACAAAAATAGACTGTAGCCTAGTGTTTTAACAGACTCAACAATCTTGTGCATACATCTAAAAAAACGATCTTTTTAAACTATTTGTTATCTTAACTTTCAACTTCTAACATAACTTAATCCTATCACTTGTTAACATAAGAATCAATTTAGCTTCTGACTTTCCTTCTAGTGCTTGTTTTTACAGATAATTACGGACAGTTTCAAGATAGGAACAGCAAGGGAGCCGTCGTAGCAACGGTTTCTAAGCACAAGTTGCAGGAAGCGTATCAAAATAAAAGCTCAATTCGTTCTCGGTGTGTCATTATCTAAAATGGTCATTTTGCACTGACCCAATAGTCTCACTGCCTACAGAAGTGTAACCGTTTTGTTTTGACACTGCAAATGTGTTATTTTGTCTGCTTAAAAGGTAGGCCTTTTGTATTTTAATTTTAATTTGTATTTTAAACAAAAAAATAATAAATTATAATAAAAGTATCGGATCGGGACTCGGTATCGGCAGATTCACAAAATCAATGACTCGGACTCGGACTCCAGGGCAAAAAATGCTGATCGGGACATCCCTATCCCACACTGAAGATATCCATTGCCAAACTGGTCAAGTCAGCTTTTATTGTCACTTTCTTCATATGCACAAGACATACAAGGGAAATTAAATTACGTTTTCTCTCTATACCATGCCAGGACAGACATATACAAGACTGACATTTACAGACTGACATTAAGTGCAAGACAGGACAGGTAACAGTGATGGACTGGTAACAATAAGTGGTCAATAATAAATACAGTACAAATGAACATCTAACATTTAACATTCAACATTTAACATTGAACATAGAACAGAAGATAAGATAAATATAGAATGTAGACATTACACTAATAGAATAATAACAGTGACAGTAGCAAATATTAGTAAAAGTATAATAAAAAGTACTACTCTTCAATCATACATTCATGAGTGTATGCAGATACAAACATACGATGCAGTGTACAGCACAAGCAAATACACACATACTTGCAGGCAGGAATATCCACACACACACACACACACACAAGAAGACTTGAGAAAATCATTATATTCACAAAATAGATCTATTTCTAAATTCATATTTGTATTCAAGCACACCGACACACTCAGTTACTGCAGCCAATGAAACGAATCAGTTAAGCAGCAATTTCCTTGGTCATCTGCAGCTCATTATTATGCAAGATGAAAAGATGGTAATAGCTGATATTGGTAGAATTGGTGTGTGTGTGTGTGTGTGTGTGTGTGTGTGTGTGTGTGTGTGTGTGTGTGTGTGTGTGTGTGTGTGAACCGGATATAAATAGCTCATCCTTGACAGTTGTTTCAACTTGCATTTCATTACAACAAACTCAGATCTCGCTCTCTCCCTCCCTCTCTCTCTCGCGCGCGCTCTTCCCTACATCTCTCTCTCGCTCTCTCTCTCTTCGCTACATCTCTCTCCCTTTCTTCCCCCAATTCTCTCTATCTCTCTCTCTCTCTCTCTCTCTCTCTCTCCCCTACCTCTGTCTCTCCTTTCTCTCTTTTCAACATTCTGA